>NC_139625.1:72594508-72852008 GCF_964638095.1 Poromitra crassiceps
TAAAGAATTTCCCTGAAGCATATAATACTGTCAGTGTCAACCTTGAACCCTGTGTTCAACCCTATGTTGAATATTTAACTTATTGAATTCTCACAACCACAGGGTCCCATGGGAATCACCGGTCAGCTAGGTTTTCCAGGTAACCCGGGAATGAAGGTGAGGCCATTTAGTTTTGTATTTTCATCATTTCAACATCTAGGGATTTGGGGGATATGTATAGAAATGGGCATAAAATCTGTGCATTATGGAGCTTACCGTGAAATAATAAACAACTTGTTAAGAGCCAGAGCCAGTAATGATTGGATTAATTAACTGTAGAAGTTGTTTGACCTGATGTCCTCCTTTGGTTCAGGGTGAAGCAGGACCCACAGGGGCAAGAGGGGGCGAAGGACGACAAGGACCCAGGGGAGAATCTGGTCATGTAGGACCACCCGGATCCTCGGGACAGCAGGTGTGTAATAGGACAACGGTCATTTTATGATAGGATCACAATTACCATATTTCCTCTAATATCGGCCCGGACCTTTATTTACCTCAACTGCAGGTCTTTATTGGAAGCAGGCCTGCTACTATTATTATTAGAGACAGGCCTTTATTTCTAATTCCCTCTGTTTGATAAGTACATTTGCTCATATTTTAATATGAAGCCTCCTTGTTTTCTGATCTGCTTCTGTTGTTGGGGTTCGTTAGATAGCCATTCTTTTGTTACTGCAATGCGTTACCAATCATTACGGTAAACGATGACGGCATGCTCCAGAGACGTCCGCCAGCCAGTTAGCCCTCAGCTAACTTGAATGAGGATAAAATAATTTAATAGTATTTTTTGTTTGTAGAGGAAATATGGTAGTGACTGACAAAACATAGAAGTGAAGCAAACTGTGAAGTGAAGCAAATTTATAAACTGATAAAATACAATCTCATCACTAATCTGTGCAGCTGAGAAAGATAACAGTTTGTAAAAATATCTCACCTGAAAATGTAGATATTCATAATAAAACAAAGACCACAACCAAAAAAAAACAAGATGCCAAGCTCAATACTTTTACTTTAGTGACGTATTTCTACTTTTTTTTATTCTATTGTTTCCCTCAGGTTCAGGTTCATTAACCGATTCACATTTTTGGTTTGGATAAATGGAGAGCTCACAATTGTAGCTAATTCTACAGAAAGTAATGCATCACATAGTTCAATACTTTTACTGAATTATCATTAATTTGAATAAAGGCTTCTAACTACCAGAGATATTCCACCATGGCATTTTTACTTTTATCATGTAAAGACTTCCTGTACTCAAACTTGGTAATGTGATGCAATGAGTAGGCCTACAGTATTAAGGAATATTATGTCTTGAGATTTTTTTTTTTTTTCCACAGGGTGCTGCAGGAACTGATGGTGCTGCAGGTGCCAGAGGTCAAACAGTAAGTATGGATCATGAACTTTGACTCATTACATTACGTCATTTAGCTTTTATAGTACATTTTGTCATGAGTAGTGAAATCAACTGAGCAACACAGTCTGCATCAGCCAAGACTTTTTTTTTTAATGAATAATCAACTGTTGATCAACACTTTTATGCCAGTACATGTATGTTTGGAAACAACCCCAAAATGTATCTGTTGATTTCCAAAATGTACATAAAAACCTGAATCAACACCTGAAGTTTATCATTCCGTATCTTCAAAATATATAATCAATTGTGCAAAAATGAAAAACATTGTATATTAACCATAGACTGTATAAATAGAGAGCCAAAGTCACGCCCACTTCCAGTTTAGGCATGCGCACCAAGAGATTTAATCTGCCATTTGTTTTCCCATAGACATTTCATAAAATGCTTATAATAATGGGTTTACTTGGTAAAACCAAGTGATTAAGCTATAATCAGCTAATCAGCTGAGCTATACCAGCTCAGTGGCCTTGTGGTTTGAGTGTCCGCCCTGAGACTGGGAGGTTGTGAGTTCGATCCCCGGCCGAGCTATACCAAAGACTATAAAAATGGGACCCATTGCCTCCCAGCTTGGCACTCAGCATCAAAGGGTTGGAATTGGGGGGTTAGATCACCAAATGATTCCCGAGCGCGGCTCTGCTGCTGCTCACCGCTCCCCCAGGGGATGGGTCAAATGCGGAGAACAAATTTTGCACACTCAGGTGTGTGACAATCGTTGGGACTTTACCTTTTACCTTTACCTTATATTTAGAATCAGGAGAGACCATAGAACATTTCACTTAGACCAAAACAAACAAACAAATAAAAACATTGAAAAAAGATTTGTTTTTAATCCACTGTTGTTGTTTTACGTTTGGTCCGAGTGAAATGTTCTATAGTTTCTCCTGTTTCTAAATATAGCTGAACCGTTTGGTTTGACTAAGTAACACTATTCTTAGAAGCATTTTACAAAATGTCTATCCACCTTATTTCTAGCGGCCATGATGCCTATGCGTTTTTCTTCCGGTGTGATCCTTCCAGCCTTGTTGCTGACAGCTTGACACCCGTCTGGGCGAATGGAGCAAATCACTAATCAGGTCCAGCTTGGCAGAAATCTCGTCGATAAATATCCCTTTAAGAGCGCAGTGCGCAGCCTACTGTGGCTAATGTCAGCGGCTAGCTAGCTATGTATGTTACATGGCAGTAAAACGCCACTAAATTACCAAATTGATTGAACTTTTAACCATTTCGAGTAACACTGTTTCCATACGGACCCCCAGCATTGGTTAGTTGTTTATAACGTGACTATATTTATAACTTTTATAACGTACTCCAGTTTCCGGTTTATAATTTGGGTATGCAGCCAGAGTATAACAAAGGAAATGGCAAGCTGCAACAATAAGTCACGTTATACCGGAACTTGTACCCACAATTATTTGTACAGTGGGGCATTCAAAAATAAGGTGGATAGGAAAATAAATGGACATAGTCACCGGGACGTCACCCATTGGTTTGTGGACTCCTGTTTTGAAGCCTTGAATTTGGCATTTTGACCATCACCATCTTTTTTCTTTTGAGATGGAAGCAGCTAGCAGGGGTTTTCCGACAGAGCTGCTGCGTCACCTATTGGCCCGTGATGGGCGAGCAGCGTGATCACTGGACAGGCCACCTGTCAATCACGCCCCAAAACATAGTCTGCTTTATCGTCTATTTTACCCTAAATTGGACCATCATTTACAAAACGAACATCATGCTGTCTTGGAGAAGACTTGAAATGCGATTGAGACCATAAACTCAATAGGAAAGTGAGGTCATAAATAAAGTGAGAAGTAGGGTGATTTTCCCATAGACTTCCATACAATTGGACTTCTTTTTGCAGCCAGTGGAGTCACTCCCTATTGGCCATTAGAAAGAATGCAGGAGTCCCCCCCCTATTAGCCATTAGAAAGAATGCAGGTTTAAGGCACTTCCGCATTGACTTCATTTTTTTGCTCTGGAGGTTGCCCCTTGATGTCAACCATCGATGTCAACATAAACATCTTTCATATTGCAGCTTTAAAAATCTACAAACGTCTATTAAAATCTTAGTTCTGTGATATTTGGCTTTTTGGAGAGTTGTCCATGTTCACAAGTATTGATAGACGGTCTTAGAATATAGTAGGAATAACATGCATTCTTAAATTAGCAGTATTTAACAAGTGATGAATGAAAGTTTTGAATGTTTGCCTGCTCCTCTTCCTCTCAGGGTTTGACGGGTGTCCAGGGCCTGCCGGGGATGCTGGGCCCAGTGGGAGTCCCCGGTCCTCAGGGATCTACCGGAGTGACAGGCCCCAAGGGCCAACTGGTACGGACTCTCATTTAATCTAATTTACCCTGACAAATAAATCACTCACCTCATGAATCTTCTGCTGTTTCCATCACTCTCTGTCTTTGAGCATATACTGTAGGCTTGTAACTTTGAGACTTGAAGACTACCTTCCCCATTTGAGATACTAATTTAGTCAGTAGTTAGTAGATCCTAGGGCAGGGTAAAAACAAAACAAAAAAACAAACAAAACAAAAACCTTTCCCATGTAAGCTTGAAGCTTTAACCCCATTAGACTCGCATGGTTTGCTTCTTAGCACAACAAGATCTCGTAAACATCTGCAAACATTAATATTTTTAATAATGCACCAGGTTAGAGGGTTCCTTGTACAATTTGCAGCATTAGTTCTTTGATCATCATATCTAAGCAAAATTGGTTTTGTACCTGAACTATCAATATCAAATTTTATACCATGGTCTGGGTGAATACTCGATTCTGATTGGCTGCAAGGTGTCCATTAATTTGTGATAATGTACAGTGATAATGTACACCTAGCTAAATGGTCTGTTCACCGTTCATATCCATGCGCCAGGATCACGACAGAGCTGTTTGAGCTCTATACCACCGTTAACGCTTAATATGGCACTTTTATGAGTTTAGAAAAAAATGGGGTCGGTCAAAGTAACTATTTAGATTACCCCTGTGTGCTCAGTTTATTAAAATAACGGCTATTTAGAAATCAGATTTTCGTTCTGGTCAGCTGACAGAAGCCGGGCTCTCAGCTGTCAACTGTCAAACCCTCTGTTTACAACTTGCAGCAACCAGCAGCCAGGCGCTCTGGGAGAGCGCCCGCTGCCTCTATCACTGATACAACTCAAGTCGAAGAGGAAAAAGACGAGATCAACAAAAAGAAAACAACGAAATGGGCAGTTAACAGCAACACACTGAGAGACGTCCTTGTACAAAACATACCTGGACTCCAACATACTGAAAGCAGATGGTTTTCAGTCTACTCCAGCCTCGCGCCATTTACGTCTTATAAGACCCGCAGACGTTAACGTAATTCCCTGCAATGCAAGTTTAAACGACCCAGTTACATGGCGTTGCATTCTTAGACATTGCCGTTTTATTTTGTATGTTGTTACATAGGCTACAATTGGCCAAATTATTAGTTAGCTTGACTCTAGAATTGTGCCAGGTGCAGCAGGCACTAAGCGGCCATTTTATCCAATGATAGCCTAATCTTGAGCAGCCGAGGGGACTATTTTGTCTCGTCGGTTCTCAACTCATATTCAAGGTTATGAAAACTAGATTTTGATTGCAAAATGCATGGAGATATAAATGAATGGTCTTGTTTTGTTTCTTTGGCAAGTGACCATGGTATAAGCGGGTTAATGCACTTCGAGGTGTCCATTATCAGAAATTATTGGACTTCGTGGAGGCAACCATCCTCGGCTTCACCTCAGACGGTTCACGCCTCCACGTCGTCCAATAATTTCTGATAATGGACACCTCATCGTGCATTAACCCTTACGTATCTTATCAAATCGGAAATCAATCAATTCGGGATGTTGTGTATTGGAATCGTCTCAAATCAGGAAATCGGTACCGAGCCCTAGTAGATCCTTAATGTACAGTACTGGAAGCCTTATCCTTGTAACTCTAGGTCATATGATCCTTTCTTGCAGGGTGATGGAGGACTGGCTGGGTTCAAAGGAGAAACTGGACTTAAGGGAGAAGCGGTAAGATCAAAAGCACCTTAAATTAATGAATGCTTCCCATAATAAAACCCATAAAAAAATCCCTCAGCACACTCTCTTTCTTACATGTTGTGTTGTTGGAATCACGGTGGATATATAAAGAGTGATGGATTAGCTCATAGCTGTTTGGTTGATTGATTGTAATGTGATGTTGTGGCTTTACGTTTCGGTCAATACAACCTTCAACAGAATTCTGATGAAGGTCGTATTGACCGAAACGTAAAGCCATACACTAAATCTACTGGAAGCAAGTCTCTATGCAGTGTGTGGACTCTACTTTTTTACCTGTTGCTGATCATCTGTTTGTCCTGCACCTGCTAACTGAAGAGTGGATGTGTGTGATCTACATTTATTTGTACAGGGGGAGACTGGTGCCCACGGTGCGTTGGGCCCAATGGGAGAGGAGGGAAAGCGGGGACCCCGGGGAGATGCTGGGTCCATTGGTGCTCCAGGACCCACCGGCGAGATGGTGAGTCCAGTTCTTCTTCTCTCACCTCAAAATATCATAAAGTGTGACTGCTGCTTGAGTCCGCATCAATTCAATCATGAGAGACCAGTGGGTAAAATTTGACAAGCAAGCTTTGTTCACAAATAGCATGGAAAGTAATTTTGGCATAATGATTCCGTGGTAAGATGACCCTCTCCTTGTGGTGAGAGAGGAGGGCATCTGGTCAGTCTAGGATAGAGAATCCCCCCCGTAGGGAATTCTTCAGGAGTCAAGACGTTGGTGGTAGGTGGGTGGGGCGAAACGCAGCTCCAGAGAAGACGATCAGCCCAGGTACAGCCACCACTGAGGTGAACGATCAGGGAGAGGAGGATGACGCACTGACCATGGCTATATATCCTGCCACGTCATAGGCTCAGCAGCGACATCAGAACAGACATCATATTGACAGGGGCTGATTGGCTATTGAGGATGGGGTGATGAGTCACGAGACACACAGCTAGAAGGTCCTGGGTTCGATTCCCACCTGGGACGCTGTGAGCGCTGAAGGAGTGCGTGCCCGTCCGCATGTCCTCGAGTGCCCACCGCCCGGGTGGTGTCATCAAAAGGGCCTTTCTGTGTGGAGTTTGCATGTTCTCCTCGTGCCCCCTGGGGGTTTCCTTCATATAGGAACCCCACACCAAAACTTTTTTTTTTTTTTTACCCCACATCAAAACATGCAATATCCTGGTCGCTGAAGTGCTGCCTCCTCTGGTCGTTAGGGGCGTCTATTCGGAGGGAGGGGAACCCGTTGGAATACCGTGATCCTCCCACGTGCTATGTCCTACCTGCGAAGCTTCCCCTGTTAGGTGAAAAGAAGCGGCTGGCAACTGCCCATGTCTCGGAGGAAGCATGGAGCCAGTTTCGGCTCTCCCCAGATCCCCAGAGGGTGGAGCAGCAACCAGGATAAATAAATTAAAATTAGAACTAATGGAGGATAAAAATGGGATACAAAAATCCCATTGTTGTTCTCTGTATTTGTTTTTTATGATTTATCAGATTTAAAAGAAAATAAAAAAACTTTTTGGAGGATCAAGTTTTTTTATTTTCTTTTAAATCTGATAAATCATAAAAAACAAATACAGAGAACAACAATCAAACCGCATACATGATCAGACAGAGACAAATACAACATATAACCCCCTCCCCACGGGTCCCGTCCCCCCAACCTACAGTTTAGATTCAGATATACAGTACATACAACAACAACAAAATAGCAATGAGATCACTGTAAAAGATCTTTTAGCAAGTCAGCCACACAATACCAATTGGACAGCAAAGGCTCCGAAGCTCCGTTAATTCGTGCTGAATGAATGGGGGGGCTTCCATCGCAATGCAACCATTCTGCTGATGGTTAGGGTTGCGGGAAGCCTCCTTATGTTTGCCCAAACCTTGCCCCAGTCAAAGCCGGGGACCAGGCCTGGGCAATCAACCCTCCACAATCGGTCCAGGGGCAGTATATATGTGGATTCCAAAATAAAACTGTACAACTTGGACACTAACCCCCTCTTGTTACGCTGAAAATCAAATAATCTATAGAGTGACATAGAGAGAGAGTGGTTGATCCCATGGGACGCCATAAGCCTTAAGAGATGATCTAATCTGCATATAAAAGAAAAAGGTAGAACGCTGCAAATTAAAAGTGACCTCAATGTCTTGAAAAGAGCATAAGCCTGCATCATATCATTGTAAACATCCCCCAAGTAATGAATATTATTGTTGTTCCAGTAAGAAGGTAAAATGGGGTTTCCTGCAATCAAAAAGTCACTATTATTGAATATTGGGGTGCGCGTGTGCCACTTACAGGAGATACCGCACTGAGTTTCAACCAATCGCCATGTCTGAACGAGAAATTAAATAATAGGACCAAATCGTTCTTGACATTGTCTGTTAGTTATATAGTGAAAAGGACCTCCTACAAGTTCCATGGATGTACAATGTTATCGTCCAACTTACGCCAGGAGACGGTTGCGTCCGCATCAAACCAAGTGGATATGGTCTAAGTAAAACTTAAAATTAGGGACAGCAAGACCACCGTCCCCCCTCGCTCTCTGTATAGTGGACAATCTAAGACGTGGGTGTCTTTTATTCCAAATGAACCTCGACATACTGGAGTTGATTTTGTTCCAAAAATTAAGAGGGGGCCAAGAGGGATCATAGAACTTATAAAGTTTACTCTAGGTAAAATGTTCATTTTAACAATGGAGATACGGGCTTGGAGGGAATTTGGGAGAGTGATCCATCTGTCCAAATCTGTTTGGATTTTATTCCATGTGTCTAGGTAATTATGGGAAGTGATCTGTTTCAAAGATGGAAAGATGTCTATGCCAAGATACTTAAAATGGAAGTTGAAGTGACTTAGCCAGGTCGTTGAGTGGTAAAAAGGCAGATTTGGTCCAGTTGATTTTGAAACCAGAAAGGCTGCCAAATTCTTCACAAATAGTAAGAAGGCAAGGTAATGATTGTGCTGGGTTTTGCATGAAAATGAGGACATCATCGGCATACAATGCCAGGTGATGTTTGGTATCATGAACCGGAATGGGTTGTACAGTGATGGGTTGTCTACTTGACTTGACTTATGTTGAGAACTGATTGCTATTGTGCTATGAGGTAACGTGACTGGTCAGCAGTAGCGAGCACACTTCAAAATTGGAGTCAATCAAGGTGCAGGGCCAAGGTAGAAATGTACAAAAGAGAAAAAAGGCCAACACTCAAAAAAGTCCTTTAGGCGTTTTTAATACTTAGCTTGTACAGCAGCACAACGCAGTGCTGCGTTTTTAATACTTAGCTTGTACAGCAGCTAAACATAGTGCTGCTGTACAAGCTAAGTATTAAAAACGCAGCACTGCGTTGTGCTGCCTCTACAAGCTAAGTATTAAAAACGCCTAAAGGACTTTTTTGAGTGCTGGCCTTTTTTCTCTTTTGAACGTGACTGGTCTCCATCTTGAAACTTGGTTGAGACCCACATTATGATCCTCCATGTCATGTTGTGACACCGCATTTGGCTGAATGCCTGTTCATGCTTTTCCTTGCCAGTACTGGGGTTTTTCATGTACAAATTTGTGCTTAATGGAAATGTTATTATATTTACAGTTGAAATATATGAGATGAGGATTTTTTGCTGCTGTTGCATAAAAAAAGAACATACTAAGAAATCGAGCATCGCGGTAGTTCAGGCAGGCCACGGATGTCAAGCCCAGCTTAAATCCAGCCCACAGCTGATTAGGAGCTGATCTCAAACCCAGCCCACATCAGCTGACTGCTTAGCTGATGCATTCAATTGGCTCAACTCAAACAGGGCCCCCTCTTTAATTCTGCTCCAGTCTGCCTGCCTAACATGGCTGCTTCCTCTGCAAGCTGTTTGCAACCCACCTCCTCCCCAGCTCCTCCTTTCATGCTGTGTCTGACAATGTAATTTCTGTTGTCATTGTTGCTTGCTCTCTTCTGTACCTGGGGGTCTTTTGTTGCTCTCCTTGTCTTAAGGCTATTCCATGTTGCTCATGGAGGGGCAAGGAGCTCCCGGAATCTGCTGCTGCCGCTCTCCCTGCCTTAGTGGCCGTTCACACCGAAGCAACGCCAAAGCCACGCTCAAGCCACACAGTTTCATTTCGGCGTCCTTGTTAACAGGTGAGACCGTTCAAACCAGCCCCATGCCACGCCATGCCGAAGCCACGCCGAAGCCACGCCGAAGCCACGCTGAAGCCGCGCTGGAGCGATCGTTCAGGATTCAGTCCTATTTTCCAGGCGTGACGCGTGAAGCTTGAAGCTGCCAGGCATGAAGTCAATGGGAGTTGTGGGCCGGTTCAATGCATGCCGAGGAGGCGCTGAGAGGAAAAGAGAAGGCTTCTTGTGTGAATGGTTTGGCGTCAGTTCAGCCTGTGCCTGCCTCAAGCTTCAGTTCTGCTTACGTTTGGCGTCCTGTGTGAACAAGGGCTTACGCTTTCCATGTATGCGCATGGAAGGGCAGGGGGCCTCCAGAGCAGAGCCATCCCACCAACTCATGCAAATAAAAGCTTTAAATTGATCTAAGTGGTCTTATGTTTTTGACTAAAGTGGTCCTGACTGAACTCCAATTTTGGTGATTTTCATGGTTTTACAGCAGCTGAACTGCAGAAGAACCCAGTCCTTTAAGGCTTGAGTAATGAAACCAATTCAAATCTGAAAACAACGGTTTTTCCAAATTCTTGAAAAAACTGACATTTTGAAAATGCATTTTGTAGGAGATTCTAAAGCATATAACTTTGAATTACAACCCTTTTACCGAATATTTACATGTGGTTCGATCTTATCAATCCATTCCAGGGTGCTCCAGGAAACAGAGGTTTTCCAGGTGGAGATGGTTTACCAGGACAAAAGGTGTGTTGTCTTCTTATCAAATTACTCCTAATTATGACAGAATTTAACTATTAAGGAGGGTGGTGATGATGATGATGATTCTTCACCATCACCATTGTGGCCATCATCTTCATCCTGTCCGTGACTGTGATGTTGAATGTTTGATGTTTGGCTGACCAGGGAGCCCAAGGGGAAAGAGGCCTGGGAGGTTCAACAGGTGCCAAAGGTTCAGGCGGGGATCTAGGACGCCACGGAGAGCCAGGTTTACCAGGAGCACGGGTAAGGAATGCCCAGCGACATACTCCATTTTGTCACTCGTGTCTTGGATCCGCATGCCCGGGGGGCCTCATCCTGCCAAAGTAGGGTTCCCACAGTAAAACCTGGCCATTTCCAGCACTGACTGGAGCCATACGATATTTGAAAAATCACATAAAAAAGAATGATATGGAACCTTTAAAGTAGAGACAATATTGCAGCCTTCACTTGCGAAAGGAAAATGTGATGAAAACGATGAAAATATGAGGTTGTTTTCTAATTGTTCTATTTTTTCATAGGGTCTGTCGGGGCTTATTGGTGCCCAAGGATCAGAGGGAAAGCAAGGACCGATGGTACTCAGTTTTTTCCCACTTTCAACGTGTGTGTGTGTGTGTGGGGTGGGGGGGGGGGGGGTTTTTCCCCCACATGACTTCCTAGACAAACTGATTCAGAATTTCCTGTTCCCCAAACACATAGTGTTTAGAGTATAGTATGTACGATATTTTTAAAGTAACATGATGGCATACTGTATATTTACATGTGTTCCTTTGTTTCCAGGGCGGATCAGGAGAAGATGGGAAACCAGGTCCAGCTGGTTCAGTTGGTGGCAGAGGTCCAGCTGGATCGATGGGCCTACCAGGACCAAAAGGCTTTGCTGTCAGTATCTCAGCACTTCTGGATGGCATTCATTCACTAAGCTTACCAGAGAAATATTGTGTTTATGAAGCGAAATTATAAAATATAGGATGTAAGCTGGTTGTCCACCGACCACCGTTGTACTGCATGTTTTAAATCAAAACAAAAGGCCTGCTCAAGTAGAAGGACTGTTACTTTGCTGAAATTCTACTTATTTACTTATTTACTGGTGTAAAAATGTACTTAAGCTAAAAGTAGTATAAGGTAGGCTAGCTATACTCAACCTGAGTTAAAATTGATTGTTTGGTATGATTGTTCCCATGCAAAGCAAAAAGAATGAGATTTTGCACAAAAATAGATTATAGATTATTATTTTATAACTTTTTGGAAAAAATATTCTAAAATTCATGTAATGATTTGATAGACCTACATAAACTTAAAATGCCCATCCACCGTATGAAATAATGTGTTACTACACTTCTTTTTGTACTACAGTAGCAACTAGATAGCATGGCTAGAAACCTAGGTAACCTTAAACCAGTGATACAGAATTCTGGATGCAATTTAAAATGTAGTGAAGTAAAATGCTTCAGTCAAAACTGACAAAACTATCAAATTAAAATGACTGACTTCAAAAGTTACTGTACCTGAAAGATCTGCACAATTACACACAACATGATTGCCTTGGTAACACAACAGTTTGGGTTTATTCTCAGGGTGATCCTGGGAAGACTGGAGATGCTGGCACCCCTGGTTTAGCAGGTCAAAGGGTACGTTGTTTCAGCAGGGACTGTAACTTCACTTCTTATCGGGGCTTCATGTTACAGTAGATATTAATGTCCAAAGATACTGAGAGGTGACTGTCTTTCAGGGGCCAAACGGAAAAGATGGAGAGACAGGTGCCGCCGGTCCCACTGGCCCAGCTGTAAGCATCTTCTGCTGTTGACAAAATATCCTGTTAATGAGATAATATTATGTTGAAATTATCATTTTCATGTAATCAATGACCACTATTATCATGATGCTGTTTTTCTTTTCTCCAGGGTATCGCAGGGAAGAGAGGAGAGCAGGGACCTCAGGGAGTGAATGGTTTCCAGGTAAACTATCTCCTATGAACACAATACTCAGAGATTAACTGTCATTTTGAATGTGAAATACCTCCGCTTTCAAAATGAGGCAATTTAGTTTTTCAAAATAAGGCAAGGAAATAGTATTTGTAATTATATTGATTCTCTTTACTTGTCGTCTTGTTGGCCTTCTCTGAGACCCCAACAACAACAATAATGATAATAATAATAATAATTATTATTATTATTATTATTAATATTATTGTTGTTGTTGTTGTTGTTGTTGTTGATATTATTAACATTGTTGTTGTAGTAGCAGTAGTTGATTTTGTTGTTGTTGTAGTAGTTGTTGTTGTATTAAAATAAAAAATACATGTTTTGGTGTATTCCAGGGTTTGCCTGGCCTACCAGGCCCACCTGGAGAGTCAGGAAAACCAGGTGCTGAGGTATGGTAAAACATTTTTTTACCATTGTATTCTTATGCTTTTTCAGTATTTAATTAGTGCTTCTCACCTAAGCACGTATTTCCCATCAAATACATAATAGACATAAATACATAATAATATACTGTATCCAATCAGAAGCATGGCATGTTAATGCATTATTATTGTTTGGTTGTTGGTGTCTTCAGGGTATTGCTGGAGAGGCTGGCACTGGTGGTGCTACAGGTCCAAGGGTGAGTCCATTAATGAGGTGTAAGTGTTGACTGCTTCATTATTGAATTCATACTTTTCCATTTAAGGCCTTTAGCTGGCTCATTTCTCCACAGTGACTTACAATGAGTGTAAAGGTTGAGTTAATTCATAATGTATTGTCACTACACAGCAAAACTGTCACTGTTAATTATCTCAGAGTGTAAGAAGCAGCATTAAATGTCCGCACCATCACAGTTGTAAAATCAACACACGCGCACATGCACACACTCGCACGCACACACAATAAATTTTGCTGTGTAAAATGAGGATTTTTGTCTGTAAAAGTGTCATGGTTTGAAAGGTCTTGAATGATCTACTATCCTTTAAAAAATATTCTTACAGTTTTAAATTTGTCACTAAAAATTAACACTTATGAACACTGGATAATTGCTAATTTAAGTACACTGTCAATCACTTTGTTTGGTTTGACCTTACTCTTTCCAAATACTGTAGTGGATATCTCATTTTGGAGCAAACCCTTTCTCATCTCTACTTTTATAGTGAATTCAATTGTTCTTCTGGTGCTGGTTGTCCCTGCAGGGAGAACGAGGCACTCCAGGAGAGAGAGGTGCTGTCGGAGCCAACGGTCTTGGGGGACCGAAAGGTAGTCCAGGAACACCAGGACCAGACGGGCAGAAGGTATGACAACCATCACCCACACCGTTTCATGCTCTTTTGTAGCAGGTGCAGCAGCATTGGGAGTTGAACCAGCAATGAGTGTGTTTACTGTTGACATATATTTGAGATGCTGCATTTAAAATGTCATATATCCCTGAATACATTACATTTATAGACTTTGACTTATGTTGTGTTGTAGCTATTGTAATGTATTGGGGAGATTTCCATAAACAGTTTTATTGTGTACCTACAGTACAATACTTTTCCTTATACCATGGTCTGGGTGAATACTCGATTCTGATTGGCTGGAAGGTGTCCATTAATTTGTGATAATGTACACCTAGCTAAATGGTCTGTTCACCGTTCATATCAATGCGCCAGGATCATGACAGAGCCGTTTGAGCTCTATACTACCGTTAACGCTATGGCACTTTTAACCAGCTCAGTGGCCTTGTGGTTTGAGTGTCCGCCCTGAGACTGGGAGGTTGTGAGTTCGATCCCTGGCCGAGTCATACCAAAGACTATAAAAATGGGACCCATTGCCTCCCTGCTTGGCACTCAGCATCAAAAGGGTTGGAATTGGGGGGTTAGATCACCAAATGATTCCTGAGTGCGGCACTGCTGGCGCTCACCACTCCCCCAGGGGATGGGTCAAATGCGGAGAACAAATTTCGCACACTCAGGTGTGTGACAATCAGTGGGACTTTACCTTGACTTCACCTTTATCAGTTTAGAAAAAAATTGAGTCGGTCAAGTAACTATTTAGATTACCCCTGTGTGCTCAGTTTAGTAAAATAACGGCTATTTAGAAATCTGATTTTCGTTCTGGTCAGCTGACAGAAGCCGGGTTCTCAGCTGTCAACTGTCAAACCCTCTGTTTACAACTTGCAGCAAGCAGCAGCCAGGCGCTCTGGGAGAGTGCCCGCTGCCTCTATCACTGATACAAATCAAGTCGAAGAGGAAAAAGACGAGATCAACAAAAATAAAACAACGAAATGGGCAGTTAACAGCAACACACTGAGAGACGTCCTTGTACAAAACATACCTGGACTCCAACATACTGAAAGCTTAGATGGTTTTCAGTCTACTCCAGCCTCGCGCCATCTACGTCTTATAAGACCCGCAGACGTTAACGTAATTCCCTGGAATGTGAGTTTAAACGACCCAGTTACATGGCGTTGCATTCTTAGACATTGCCGTTTTATTTTGTATGTTGTTACATACAATTGACCAAATGATTAGTTAGCTTGACTCTAGAA
The DNA here is from genome assembly GCF_964638095.1 of Poromitra crassiceps. NCBI lineage: Eukaryota > Metazoa > Chordata > Actinopteri > Beryciformes > Melamphaidae > Poromitra > Poromitra crassiceps. The sequence goes on from NC_139625.1 coordinate 72,609,350, forward strand.
TTGTGCCAGGTGCAAGCAAGCGGCCATTGTATCCAATGATAGCCTAATCTTGAGCAGCCGAGGGGACTATTTTGTCTCACCCGTTCTCAACTCATATTCAAGGTTATGAAAACTAGATTTTGATTGCAAAATGCATGGAAATATAAATGGTCTTGTTTTGTTTCTTTGGCAAGTGACCATGGTATAAGCGGGTTAATGCACTTTGAGGTGTCCATTATCAGAAATTATTGGACTTCGACGTGACCCAGCCAAGGCGAAGCCGAGTCCAATAATTTCTGATAATGGACACCTCGTCGTGCATTAACCCTTACATATATCAATACACGGAATCAGGAAAAACTGATATTTCATTTTCATTTTTTTTTTACAACCTGAACTTTATTTACAGCTTAGTTTATGTTCCTCAACCAGAACATTACTTCCTGAAAACGAGTCTGTATAAAGATATAACGTGCCGCGAAACGGCCTGGAACAGAGGCCATAGGGGCAACTGCAAAGCATGTATACGTGTTAACGCCCTGTAGCTGCAGCTTATTTTCTGCCACGCAGCGGCTCATATCCTTATTATATCATAGAGACAATGAGAATGAATGGTGAGTATTTATGGTGAGGTCAGCGTGTTCATCCTGTCTCTGTCTGCTGTCTGTCACATTGGTAGAGATAGAAGCTCCCGTTGCCCCTACTCCTCAGTTTGTAATCCATATAATGTTATTCTGGCTCAAATAAATACAGGCAAATATATAGATATAGATACAAATGCATCGTCCATATTCTTGAAATCAGATAAATATCAGCCATCCTACGGTGTTTACTGTCATGGCGGCTTGATCCACTGCAGCTGGACTCTCAACTCTCAGCTGATGAGAGACTTGCGGGACTTGGTTACACAGTCCCCACATGTGACAGCTGGCTGAGAGAAGTAAACAGATGTTATAGAACGGCTCACATTTATGACAGTATCATAAGGATATGAGCCGCTGCGTGGCAGAAAATAAGCTATTTACAGGATGGAAATGCACACATTACACATGCCCCTATGTCCTCTGTACCAGGCCGCTGCTCTGCGCCTTATAACTTTGTAGTGGATTGATTTGAAAAATGTCTGTTTGGGGTGAGTTCTAAAGCTGGAAATAAAGTCCAGGTTGTAAATAAACTGAATTCCCCTTTAAGTGATGTAAAGGGAACAGGCAGGGGGTTACTAATGTCTCTCTTTTGTTGCTGTGCATCTTATGAAATCCTCTGCATCCTTCAGGGTAACTCAGGTCCAACCGGTGGGCTCGGAGAGCCAGGATCTCCAGGACTCATGGGGATGCCAGGAGAGAGGGGCATCCCAGGACCCGCCGGACCCAAGGGAGACACAGTAAGTTACAACGCAGGATTACATAGGAGTGTAAATCTGACCTGCACAGGCAAAGAACAGCAACTGTGTGAGGAGTGAAATCAAGAAAAAAAAATACTTTGAGTTACATTACTTTAATATTGTGATACTTGGATTAGCTTACTGACTAAATTTTTTAACCGGTAATTATTAATTGTATACATTTTTTAAAGTAACCCTCCTAACCCTGACTGTATATCATTTGACAGTAGTTAAAATGTTTACTGATAAATGCTGTTGCCTTTCTAGGTAGTGTAGTAGGTTTACCGGTACATTTAATTAAATCATGGTATCATTGTTGGATTATGAATAAAAAAAATAGCTTTTCCTCTCTTTTCCCCCTTCTGACACACAAATCGAAACACGTCTTGCCGCTTGCCTCAAAGACATCCTCTCCTGGATGACAGACCATCATCTCAAACTGAACCTCAGCAAAACCGAATTACTTTTCATCCCTGGAAAAAACTGCCCCCTCACTGACCTCTCCATCACCATCGACAATACCACAGTTCTTCCTTCTCAATCTGTTAAAAACCTTGGTGTACTCATTGACAACCAGCTATCCAACTCACCCTCAATTACAGCTATCGCCCGCTCCTGCAGATTCTCATTATACAACATCAGAAAAATCCGTAAGTTCCTCACCACTGAGGCAACACAACTCTTGGTCCAGGCTCTTGTCCTCGCCCGCCTGGACTATTGTAATGGCCTCCTGGCGGGGTTACCTGCCTCTGCCATCCAGCCACTCCAACTCATTCAAAACTCTGCTGCCCATCTGGTCTTCAACCTCCCTAAATTCTCCCATGTCACCCCTCTTTTCCGTCAACTTCACTGGCTCCCTGTCCTTGCACGTATCAAGTTCAAGACCTTGGTTTTGGCCTTCAGGGCAGTCCACGGGTCAGCCCCCCTTTATTTACAATCCCTCGTCACCTTCCAAACATCTCACCGTTCCCTCCGCTCCTCCACCTCCACCACTCGCCTCGCCCCTCCACCACTTCTGACGCCTGGTAGTCGTCTGTCCCGTTCGTGCCTGTTCTCCTCTCTGGCTCCACAATGGTGGATTGAGCTGGCCGAAACCCTTCCTATTTTCCGCCGGAGGCTGAAAACCCACCTCTTTGGACTACACCTGGGTCCTCCATAATTGTTACTGCTACTGTTACATCTCACTGTTACATTTGTTGTTTTTTAACTTATTTTAATGTTTACATTTGACTGTAACCTATGTTTCTCTCTTTCATTTGTTCTTATCTGATATGTTCATAAATTGTAATTGTATATCTTGTAAGTTGCTTCGGATAAAAGCGTCTGCTAAATGCAATAAAGTAAAGTAAATATAATACATTTCCAACATGGCATACCTATTCTTAGTCCTAATACAGATTGGAAATAATATGTTTGTTTCTGCAAGACCATCAGGCTCTGCATAATGTATTATCTTCAGATATCCTCTGCTGTTCTGTGGTTAAAGGGATACGCCAACATTTTGAGAGTTTTGCCATATTGCTGATACTAAAACAAGAATGTAGATGTCTTTATCTTCACTGTCCGTGCAGTACAATGTGAGGTACAGCCCTCACTGCTAATTAGCTTAGCACGACAATGGCAGTCTATGGTAGCGCTGCCTATCCCCGTTCAGTCGCCCAAAATACACATTCCAACAGCACCAGAAACACTCACATGTACATGTTGTGACTCTTGTACTCACCACACGATGACATAATAATCCAAAGTGGATCGAAAGTAGATGAAAATGGTCATTTTCGAAGTAAATCCATAGCGAGAACTACATGTAACAAAGAGTGTTCTCTCTCTAACCAAAGTTACTTCCTTGTTTGCCTGAGGGGCATGCACTGTGTGCAGTCATTAGTACAGCGCATTCGCGCGCGGGGGTGGGGGTAATAATAGTAGTAATAATAATAATAATCACTAATTACTGTAGACGTAAACAAGGCAGGTTGAGGGAAAGTGGCTTCACCCAAAAAAGTAAATGACAACAACTCATCATCACAAAATAATGTGATGCATTTCTTTTAACAGGGTTCCACCGGAGAGAAGGGACCTGAGGGCACAGCAGGATCTGACGGTCTGAGGGTGAGTCTCACTGGATTACTGTTACTGACTGACACCGGTGTTACAAACGTATTGGTTATTGTCTGTCACTGTTACACCATTTCTTTCCCTTGTTGTCCTACTGTATACTTTTAATGTTTCATGTTGTTTTCTCTTCACTAAAAGGGACTTTCTGGTGGCGTTGGACCTCCTGGATCCAGTGGACCCAACGGTGATAAGGTGAGATTGACAGCACAAGCTTCAGCACGCATTTTAGACAAGAAAATATTAAAGTTTTAAATTATTATCCAACATTATCACATATAGGAATATGTGATCATGTTGGATAATAATTTCACTGCATATTGCATACCAACTAAAAAAAAACAATAGGTATTTTGGTGAATTTGAATTTCCTCTGAATTAAGGTTAAATTTTGAATTAAGATTAAAATCACCATTATATAAGCAATGTGGCCTTAACCTTGACGCCACACTGCCTCGCTTTACATCATTTGAAATAACTGAATAATAACTCAATTTAATGCAACCCCTCCTTTATTTCAGGGTGAACCCGGCCCATCAGGACCCCCAGGCCGCCGAGGATCCAGAGCGATAGCTGTCAGTAGAACATTTGACCTGACGACTGACATTGAATTTGACATTGTTTGCCACGGTGCTTCCATTTCTGCCTCAAACTGTGTCTTTAATGTCTCTAACAGGGTTCTCCAGGTGAGCCTGGTCCGACCGGCGCCGCCGGCTTCCCTGGACCTCCTGTAAGTGTCCGCTGAGACTTTTCAGTTATCATTGATGTCCAGAATATTCCAATGAATCAACTGTTAAAGGCGTGTCACAGTCACAGTGAGGTCACGGGTCAGTGCTGCAACACCCTGACAATAGATGAAATATTAAAGATAGAAATAGGATTTTTAAGAGCAAAAAACATTACCGATTTCCTAAGAATCTGAATAAATCTTTAACGGAGCATCTTCCTGCTTCTATCCAGGGTGTTGACGGTCAGCCTGGGGTCAAAGGTGAAACAGGTGAGCCAGGCCTAAGGGGAGAGTTGGGAGCGCTCGGACCACAGGGGACGGCTGGCAAAACCGGCACACAGGTACGCATCCCAAAAATATTACTGTATGGCAGCATTGCTGGAGTTTTAAAACACCACAATTTATTAATTTTATTGAGATTTTGGCCTTGAAAGCTAAAGTAGATCAAGGCTAGCTGGTCTGTTATTGTGCAAGGGCAAAATATGCTGTGTAACACACTGTTGATCTTGATCTAGATCTTGAAAATGTACATCTGAACAAGTCATAATGTTGTATCTCATTAAAAATCTGCTAGTAGGATGAGAAAATTGAATTATAAGGTTGATCTCTCGCATTGGTTTCAAGCTAGTCAAGAATATGTCATCGTGTGTGTGTGTGTGTGTGTGTGTGTGTGTGTGTGTGTCCAGGGGCCTGTTGGTGTGACTGGACTGAAGGGCGGCAGAGGAACACAGGGGCCAGCGGTGAGTTCGGCTCTCATTTTCATGTGTTATAGACATAGGCAGAGTTTGACTTTTAGCTCTGGGGGGGCCACTTCTTCAGGAGACATACATTTGACACACACAAAAAATGTCCCTTTTACATTTGAAATTTTGCCCGTTTGAAGCCAGATTTAGAGGAATATTTCATTTTAAGGCTGGCATCATCATGGTCTCTCTCTAATTATTGTTTAATAAGTATAAGAATAGAAATATAAGAAATATTAGAATATGAGTAGAATTACAGAACATTAATACTAATTATTGTATGTTTAGTAATGTAATGTACATTATAGTGCTTCACTGTTCACTGTTGTTTTTGACCGTGCTCAAAGACAGTTTACAAATACAGGATAAAACAGCTTTAATAAAGAGAGAAAATATTCAAATAGATGAGAGAGAGAAATATTATAGGTCAAAAGCAACAGTGAAAAGGGCTTTTTTGGGAAGATGGCATAATGAGTATGAAAGACAATGAGTTTTGGCCTGCCAGATGTGACTGGGGAGGGCATTCCAGAGGGAGGGGGCGGCTGCAGCAAGGCCCTGTCAGAGGCCCCCCCTGTCACAGCTTTAGCAAAGAGATACCTGTGATTCTTGTCAAAGTGGATATAAATAGTATGATCATATTCAGCCAGACAGTGAGATGGAGATTTACAATGGTGAGCACATTTTTTTTTTTACGACTGGGGGGGCCAGGCCCCCCTGGCCCCCCCATTAACTCCGCCCATGGTTATAGAGTCTGTAAGTCTGAGGCTGTATTAGTAGGACTAGTAGCAATGGTTAGTAGTAGTAGTAATAGTAGTAGTAGTAGTAGTAGTGGTATATCTAACACAATAAAAGGACAAACCTACGTATGTATGTCTCCATACAGAATGTCTCTCTGTTGCATTTTCCTCGGACACTGTCGGCCTGACAGCATTCATATTTGGCACGGGTACCGGTGGCAGGTGTCCCGAGCAGACAGCGACACAGCCGTATTTTTTGAATTAGGTCATTATGTAAGGGATAATGTATATTGAGGCGGTGATTACGGGGGAAATAATGACCGACAGGTGGATTGAGCCCGACGCGCAGCGGAGGGCTTAATCGTTCACCTGAAGGTCATTATTTCCCAGTAATCACCGCCTCAATATACATTATCCCGCTTAGAACACGGCCTACAACTAAATCATTCAATAATCTGACAAAAATAATTATTCAAATAGATTTTTTAATAGCGTTTTCAACGACAAAGCGGTTTCATTCGTAATTGGCACACAAGACACCACAGCTGCAACTGGTTGGCCTAATTAGTAGTGTCTTGCTGACAAAAGGCTCGCCGCTCTTATCAACTGATTAATCCAGGTGTGGCAGAGCAGTGGTCGGTTGTCGAGAAATAATGACCGGTGAATATTGTTGATTGACCAATCAGAATCGAGTATTCAAGAGAGCCGTGTTCTAAGGCTGATTAAAGGTCGTATCACATAGGTGCGGAATGCGGTGCGGGAATGCGTGCGGATTTTCCGTATTGCAACCTATACACACAGGTCCGGTGCGAATTATTTGCATTCCCACGTTCAATTTCCATCAACAGAAAAATAGAGAGAAGAGAAAACGGAGTCAAGCAGTAGTACTAGCAGCCGACCCCATATTTAATGCTAAACTGCTAGTTAGCACTTAGATAAAAGTGCCTAACGTTAGCTTCATCCGTTTACAACGTTAGCAAGTAAATTACGTTAACAGCTACATTACCATCTTCAGCGAATCCCAACTGCTGGGCGATCTGAAGCCATTGTCCTTGATTTTGGTGTTGTAGTCGTCGCGGTGTTTGTCATACAAAATTGGATGTTGAGAAACCAAATTGATGCAGCAAGCTACCCAGCAAGCTAGCTACAATACTGGAGGCATGACATCAGCTGTAAACAAAGGATTTCATTGGTCAAACGTATTTTTCCGCAGGCGGAAAGCCGCAGACGTTGAGGTCGGTCTAACTGGACGAATGTTCCGCCGCGGTGTGCAAGCTTCAATTACAAATGAAAAAACGCTCGCACACTACAAGGGCTCCCTTTCAATAGCTTTATTGCACCAAGTGCAAGTGGTAACGTTTTGAGCTACATTAGCTCTTTGTCAGACAATTAGCCTATACAGAAGTGAGACGCCATCTTATATACAGTAGTCACCTGATAGTAAAGAGGTCACATGATTGAACAACGCAGCTGTGTATAATAACAATCAATCAGAGGAGTAAAAGTCATAGACCACATATTATGTCATACAACAAAGAGAAAATCAACAGTCTGTAGTCAAGTTTAACCTCTGTCATCACATGAGTGAAGAAAAAACAATAAATACAGCAGTACGTTTCTTGTAGTGTGACTAAGGCGACTCAACCTATTGTAAGCTTCAATTACAACTCATTTTAATTCTTTATTTGATTCCACAAATTATACAATGACAGGGAATCAAATATAACAGGTTAGACAATTCATGGGCACCTAAGGGTACACAGCACCTTCTTCTCCACACAGCCAGGCTGCCTATGACAGCTGAAACAGAGCAGTATTTGGCACACAGCCAGGCTGCTTATGACAGCTGAAACAGAGCAATATTTGGCAAGCTATTTGGACACACACACACCAATTAGTGATAGCACTACCCACATCAGCCAGCAGGTGACACACACACAGACATACAGTAGCACTACCAACAGCAGGACACACACACACACACACACACACACACACACGACTGCTGTGTCGTCTGCAAACTTCACCATCGTGAAGTTTGCAGACGACACAGCAGTCGTGGGGCTGATCTCGGGGGGCGACGAGACGGCCTACAGAGAGGAGGTGGGGGCCCTGGAACAATGGTGCCAGGACAACCACCTCTCTCTGAACGTCTCCAAGACCAAGGAGATCATTGTAGACTACAGGAGGGGGGGGGCACACACCCCCCAATCACCATCAACGGCACAGTGGTGGAAAGGGTGGACAGCTTCAAGTACCTGGGAGTCAACATCCACCAGGACCTGACTTGGGCCGGCCACACCGCCACTGTTGTCAAAAAGGCCCAACAGCGAATACACGGACTCAGGCGCCTGAAGAAATTTGGGCTAAGGCCAGAAATCCTTACGGACTTCTACAGAGGCACCATTGAAAGCCTGCTGACTGGCTGCTTCACTACCTGGTACGGGAACTGTACCACCATGGACCGCAGGGCGCTACGGAGAGTGAGACGCGCGGCCCAGCGCGTAACAGGATGTGAGTTGCCAGAACTGCATGAACTGTATAAACAGTGGTGCCTCAGGAGGTCCCTGAAGATCATCAAAGACACAAACCATCGCCACAACAGCCTGTTCTCCCTGTTACCCTCAGGGAGAAGATACAGGGTTCCAAAAGCACGCACAAATCGCTTGAGGAACAGTTTCTTCCCGCAGGCCACGAGACTCCTTAACATACACAAATAGTGAAGTAGCCGTACTGTACCGTACTGTAGCTGCTACCATTACGTATGTCTAATGTTTAATTGTATGTTTAATAAGGAATATGCTATTTGCACCTGTATGTCAAATACGCCGAATTTAAAACGCCCAGTTTAATTGTATGTTTAATAAGGAATATGCTATTGGCACCTGTATGTCAAATACGCCGAATTTAAAATGTTTAAGCATGTTTAAAGTATGCACACGACATGTGCACCTATGTGCAGTGAATATGCCACTGTCTCTGACTTGTCTTATCACTATACTGCCTTATTGCTTGTTGTGTCTCTTGTTGTTTTTGCACTCAAATGCCCTGTTATATTTGTACTATGTTGTAAACGGAGTTCACAGCACAAGAATTTCACACGTGATACTTGTACCATGGAGTGACAATAAAAATCTTGAATCTTGAATCTTGAATCTTGAACACACCCAAACACACACCAATTAGTGATAGCACTACCCACACCAGCCAGCAGGTGACACCCACACACACACAGACATACAGTAGCACTACCAACAGCAGGAGACACACACAAACGCATGCACACACACACACACACAGACACACACACACACACACACACACACACACACACACACACACACACCAATTGGTGATAGCACTACCCACATCAGCCAGCAGACACACCCAAACACACAGACATAGCACTACCAACAGCAGGAGACACACACACGCACACACACGCACACACACACACGCATACATGCGCGCATGCACGCGCACGCACACACACACACACACACACACACACACACACATGCACACACAGACAGATAAAGAGACAGACAGTGATTGCATGCTCCAACAGGTATCAGAACTGGAACAGTTTTGAATTAAGAAACAATAAAAAACTGTAAAAATGACAAAGAATGGGTGCTGCTATTTGTATGAATGTGATGTAATTCTAACTTTATAATTGTTAAAGACCCTGGAAACCAAAATCCACAAAAACGTTCTAACTATGTTATTTAGGCTCTTATGTTAGTAATTGTGTGCCTCAGAAATTATGATACATTACTTTCAACTCAAAGCCTTAAAATCGCCACTTTTCTACAAGGTCTGGATTTCCATTTCCTCATTGAAGAGAGCGGAGCGCGCGGTGCTAAAATGCAGGAGCTTATCACGTCATAAGATTTAATCGAATCACACACACGCATGCACGCACGCGCGCACACACACACTGACACACACACAGTAGCGCTGTGCACTCGCAGCGCAGCGGCGAGTGTGTTCGCCGAGCAACGCGCGAACACACACACACACACACACACACACACACAGTCCATCTCTCTTTCCTTCTCTCTCTCTCTCCTTCTCTCTCTCTCTCTCTCCTTTAACGGAGAGAGAGGTCTCCTCCGAGAGAGAGAGAGAGAGAGAGGAAAATACCTGCTGCAGACGGACACGCCCACACAGTCCGCGGGAGAAAATATACTCTAAAATGTAATTGATTCTCATGACTTTTGCCATGACTGTCAAACCTAAATTTATATACTTTGCGACGTTCATCATCGTTCAAATTTGGCTGGTGGCTTATTAACATAGGTTCCTGTGATGTGATGAACTCAAAATGCTAAATAATAATAAAATATTTCTGGTTTCCAGGGACTTTAAGTAAAATGCTGTACAAATATAGTTGTCCTAATTATTATTATTCATTACTGAATTATCATCATTATTGTTATTGTTTATTACTCGTTTTCCAACAGGGCTCATCTGGTTTCCCTGGACTAGCTGGAGGAATTGGACCAGTTGGATCTGTTGTGAGTGAATCTGTTCCAGCTTAATTTATTATGAATAAGAAATGATTTATGGACATGTGAAGATACAAATATTTTGATGTACAAGATAATTAGGATGTTTTAATTGTCTATTTGATTGTCTATATATCTCTATCTATCTATCTATCTATCTATCTATCTATCTATCTAAATTCCTTTATAACATTTATCTGCTTATTTGGTGTCAAAGTGTTGCTCTTCTGCATGGTCTGTTTAAGTACTGAAGGTAGAGTGTTGACTGAGAGGTTGTTATGTGTCAGGGTAATACAGGTAGCAGAGTGTTGACTGAGAGGTTGTTGTGTGTCAGGGTAATACAGGTGAGTGTTGACTGAGAGGTTGTTATGTGTCAGGGTAATACAGGTGAGTGTTGACTGAGAGGTTGTTATGTGTCAGGGTAATACAGGTGAGTGTTGACTGAGAGGTTGTTATGTGTCAGGGTAATACAGGTGAGTGTTGACTGAGAGGTTGTTATGTGTCAGGGTAATACAGGTAGCAGAGTGTTGACTGAGAGGTTGTTGTGTGTCAGGGTAATACAGGTGAGTGTTGACTGAGAGGTTGTTATGTGTCAGGGTAATACAGGTGAGTGTTGACTGAGAGGTTGTTGTGTGTCAGGGTAATACAGGTAACAGAGTGTTGACTGAGAGGTTGTTATGTGTCAGGGTAATACAGGTAGCAGAGTGTTGACTGAGAGGTTGTTGTGATAGGGTAATACAGGTGAGTGTTGACTGAGAGGTTGTTATGTGTCAGGTTAATACAGGTAGCAGAGTGTTGACTGAGAGGTTGTTGTGTGTCAGGGTAATACAGGTGAGTGTTGACTGAGAGGTTGTTATGTGTCAGGGTAATACAGGTGAGTGTTGACTGAGAGGTTGTTGTGTGTCAGGGTAATACAGGTGAGTGTTGACTGAGAGGTTGTTATGTGTCAGGGTAATACAGGTGAGTGTTGACTGAGAGGTTGTTGTGTGTCAGGGTAATACAGGTGAGTGTTGACTGAGAGGTTGTTATGTGTCAGGGTAATACAGGTGAGTGTTGACTGAGAGGTTGTTGTGTGTCAGGGTAATACAGGTGAGTGTTGACTGAGAGGTTGTTGTGTGTCAGGGTAATACAGGTAGCAGAGTGTTGACTGAGAGGTTGTTGTGTGTCAGGGTAATACAGGTGAGTGTTGACTGAGAGGTTGTTGTGTGTCAGGGTAATACAGGTGCAGCCGGGACCATGGGTGCCCCTGGGAAGTCAGGTCCTGGTGGGGTGCGAGGGGAGAACGGAGCTCATGGAGCACAAGGAGACAGAGGAGCTGCAGGTCCGGCAGGCACCCCGGGAGAAAAGGGAGACTCCGGAGAGGACGGTCCTGCGGTAAGTTCACTAAAGCCTGTCTCCTCCTGGGAATGCAATCTTCTCTCTGCAAATGTTTTATCACAAGTAGTTTTAGACTTCTGGGCATCCAGGTATATTCCCACCTACCAACATGAGGGTTGCAGGTTCGAGCCCCCGTTTTACCTCTAGCTTCATCGGGCATCCATACAGGCCCAATTGGCCGTGCCTGCGGGTGGGAAGCCGGAGAGATACAGTATGAGTCCTGGTCGCTGCACAAGTGCCTCCTCTGGTCGGTCGGGGCACCTGTTTGGGGGGAGGGGAACTGGGGGAATAGCATCATCCTCCTGCCAGTGAAACTCCTCACTGTCAGGTGAAAAGAAGCGGCTGGCGACTGCACATGTATCTGAGGAAGCATGTGCTAGTCTACAACTCTTCCCAGATCGGCAGAGGGGGTGGAGCAGAGGGAAAGTTTACAATTGGGGAGAAGATTTTATATACATATAAAATGGCCTATATATATATATATATATATATATATATATATATATATATATATATATATATATATATATATATATATATATATATATATATATTGTTGTACTGTTTTGTATCTCAGCCCATCATATCTTTACCTGCAGCCTCAGTCTGTTGTTGTGTTGTGTTACAGGGTCCAGACGGGCCTCCAGGGCCCTCGGGTACCTCAGGACAGCGCGGGCTGGTGGGTCAGCCCGGGGTCAGAGGAGAGAGAGGCATGGGGGGACTGCCCGGTCCTGCTGTACGTATTCTTCCTCACACTGTTTGTCATGTGACCTGTCTTCTGTCAGTGAGCTGTTGAAATTGTGATTACCTGCTTAGAATTGCGACAGGTAACGTAATTCACTCGATTGATCCCAGTCAGTAATTTAATAACCTTTCTACAAAAATACATAGATACAGTGTAGTTAAACATCATATCTTTCAGTTTACAAACTGTGATTTTATTAGTATTCCCATCAAAAACTCTAATACTTTTTTTTCCCCCATGGCTGAATTCACACTTTAATTAAACCTATAGTCTATATTTGGAATAGTGCTGTAAACATGTACCATCATCACCCTCCAAAAGAGTGAACGTGGAGTCAAAGTTAACATGGCTAATTATTTCCCAAGTTATTATTATTATTATTACCTAGCCAGTATCAACATTTGGCCTAATTCCATTTCAATCAGGAGAGACTAGAGACCAGTGAATGAAAATAATATTTATTACAATAGTGAATGAATGATGCATTACAGAAAATATGAGAATTAGGTATTGTTAATAGTCTTTGGCGCTTAGACACCACAGGGAGATATTGAGATAGCATCAGCCATGAGCAGCAGCCAGATAGATCCCCCTGTAGAGTCTAGATGCTGGTGGTGGTGATGGTGATGCCTCTCCTTCTGAAACTGATGAGACTTCAGACTGAAGAATCTGATGGGTTTGCAAAAACTGGGTAGAGAAGAGGAGGTGGCGGGTGTGAGTCTGCCAGCAGCAAGGTTGGGAGGCTGAATGAATAGAAACAAGCATATTTAATAGGACAACAGCCATGTGATAGGCTTACGATGAAGGGTGAAAAGCAATGTGATAGGCTTACAATGGAGGTGTGTGGGGTGAGATGTGATGTGACGCTATGCTATTGGATAAAAGAGACCAGGCGGCAAGCAGCTGATTATTCAATTTAAGCCCGGAGGTTGACAGGCTATTTTGAGCATGTGAGCAGATTTGAAGGGGTGGAGAAATAAGGAGTGAACTGAGGAAGTGTAAAGTGCAGATTATAGTCTTCCTGACTGAACCTCCGTTAGAACTTCATTTAAATTAAAGTCCCTACTGTACAGTATATTCTCCCAATTGTAATGGTATTTCTCTCTAAACCTGATTCAGAGTAAGCACACACAAAAACATGCAGAGTGGAAAGATGTGTTCTTATTCTCAAACTTAGAAATCAATATTCGTTTCGCAGGGTGCACCGGGAAAAGCCGGCACTCCTGGAACTCAGGGCGCCAACGGCCCACCTGGTGGAGTTGGTTTACCAGGAGCCACCGGGCCAAGAGGAGATGCCGGACCAGAGGTTTGTCCTGTCCATCTAAACCACTTCCTATAACTTTATCATTTACATTTGAGCTATTTAGCTGATGCTCTTATCTGCAGTGATGTACACAGTGCAACAGCAGAATAATTGGAACATTAGTTTACCACATTACCAACATGGCTTAGAATAGTAAGGAGTGTAAAGGTCCATCATCTTCAATAGGACTGGCAAATAGAATTTCTTTTAACAGATTTTTGTACACTTAAGATAACTTTTTTTTACATGGAACCTGATAATGAATATTGAATATGGAATTCCATAAAGACTACAAAAATCAATCATCCAAGATCTTCAAAAGAATTGGTTAAAATTCCTGCTTCCCCCAGCCCAGGTGCATTTTTCTCTCTTCTGAGTTTTCTCATCATAAACTGACAACACATATTTCTCTGTAAAGTCCCTTTTTTCTTCTGGTCTTCACATGGGAAGTTTATTATATGATTATGTGTCTCATGCAGGGTATCGCTGGAGCAGAGGGAGCGCCTGGTAAGGACGGTCTCTTAGGAGCCAGGGTAAGACTAAAGACATGGCAGTCAAGAGACACAAGTGTGTGTGTGTGTGTGTGTGTGTGTGTGTGTGTGTGTGTGTGTGTGGGTGTGTGTGTGTGTGTGCGCATGCGTGCGTGCGTGCGTGCCGTGCGTGCTTGCGTGCGTACATGCATGCGTGCACTTGTGTAATGTGGCTAATCCTCCTGGTTTGAACCAGAGCAATCTAGTAAGAGAGTGTCATCAGCAGATGTCCAAAATGCTGATACCAGGAAGGGGGCTCACGCTACGTTTGAGTGCATAAAATAAAGCTGAGAATATACAATTTGATTATTTAAATGTCTGACCCTTTCAAAGTACATCACAAACAGTCCATTCTGCTGCTACTCCACAGCACTCCTTAATCCAGAACCTTATTTCCCAAAAGTTCCTTTTTGCCAAAGGTTGCATTTGCAATGAAAAAACTGGTCCATTGGAGTGAATAGAGATGTTGCGATTCTTCTATATAGGAAAGAAGATAGTAACGCACACCAATAATACGTTTCAGGAGGTGCTGATCACCGAAATCGCGAACTTGAGGATGAAGGAAGTGTTGCACACTCACTGCTCCATATGCGAAAATTGTTTTAATGAAATTACGTTTCGGCCTATGGCCTTCTTCAAATTTACAGACACTACATAACCGAGTGGTTTTTATAGGTCTGGATCTAATTAATGGCACACCTGATGGTGATGACAATTCACATGATTGACAAGTCATCAGGTAGACTAGAGCAGCCAATCAAAAAAAAACAAGTGGGAAGGCTGTCACAGCCAATCAATACATACTATTATTTACCAGTGAAATACCATAATACAATATATACTCATAGACATTTAGGGAAGTTAGAACATCAGCTCTGGGAAGAGTCATCATAAATAACTTTCTAAATATCCAATAAAAAGATTATCTGAAGTTTACATAGAAAAACACACATTACAGGTAACACCTCAAATCATAGTCCACATTGAGTCCATGGGGAGATAGAGTTCTCAGTTGGTGGATCCAGAAGTGTTCTCTCCTGGAAAGTAAAAGATCTAGGTTACCTCCTCTCGGTGGCAGTGATACATGTTCAATACCAATGTATTTAAACGAGGAGATAGGGTGGTTGGCCTCAGCAAAATGTGCTACTACTGGATAATTCATATTCTTACATCTGATGGTACTTAGGTGCTCAGCAATAGGAGTCTTTAGTGCTCTACTCGTTTTACCTACATATGATTTTCCACAGGGGCAAATAATGAGGTAGATTCTTCTATATAGACAGTTCTGGTTTGAACAAACATCTTATATTAATGAAAATCCCCACTGGGGGTGAGGGGGTGCCGCTGTGTCCCGGCCTGGCCTTCTCTCCCATGCCTTATGTGTGTGGGGGCGGGGACCGGGGTGGGGGGCATTGGTGCTCTCCATCACTGGTCGTGGGTTGCCGGTAGGTTAGAATAGCTTAGGTTAGGCGATATATTAGCTACAGCCTAACTATAGGCTGTAGACCTGTTATAGTGTTCAGGCT
Organism: Poromitra crassiceps; assembly: GCF_964638095.1. Lineage (NCBI taxonomy): Eukaryota > Metazoa > Chordata > Actinopteri > Beryciformes > Melamphaidae > Poromitra > Poromitra crassiceps. Next base: position 72,625,021 of record NC_139625.1, read on the forward strand.
AAAATCAGACTAGAGTAGAGTAGGACAGGCCAGACTAGGCTGTAGATTAGCTAGATTCCCTGTGTCCTGGTTAGTTCTGGTTAATGTCTAGAGTAGACAGAGTAGACCACCTCCCCTTCCTGAACTCTCCCCCCCACTGTTCTAAAGCATGGCATCCATTCTATTCTAAAGCATGGTACCCATTATCTTTCTCTTTCCCCCTTTCCCACCTCTCCCTCCCTGTTCTCTCCTCCCCCACATTTCCCATTCCCCCCACCTCCTCCCTTTCCATGCTCTCTCCTCCCCCACCCCCCCCCCCGCTCTCCCCCTCCCTTCTCCTGATCTCTCCTCTTTCTCCCTTCCCCTCCCCCTCTCCTCCCCAACATTCCCCATTCCCTGCCACTTCCTGCTCTCTCCTCTCTCACATTCCCCCTGCTCTCCCTCCCCTGCACCCTCCTCCCTTTCCTGATCTCTCCTCCCCCACTATTCCCCCACTATTCTAAAGCATGGCACCCATTCTACTCCAAAGCATGGCACCCATTCTATCCTCTCCCACTATTCCGCCACTATTCTAAAGCATGGCACCCATTCTAACCTAAAGCGTGGCACCCATTCTATCCTATATTTCCATATTTTCTATATTTCTCTATCATATGATTGTTCAATGTGTTATTATTACTACTGTAATTTGCTACTGTTGTGTCAGCTAGCCCTCCTTTCCCTGTTCTCTCCATATACTCTCTCATACTCCCCCTGCTCTCCCTCCCCAACTCCTCCCCTTCCCGAACACCCCCCCTCCTCCCCCACACACTATTCTAAAGCATGGCATCCATCCTATTTTAAAGCATGGCACCCATTCTCTTTCTTTCCCCCTTCCCCTGCTCCTTCCCCACCTCTCCTTCTCTGTTCTCTCCTCCCCCACATTTCCCATTCTCTCCTCACCTCCTCCCTCTCCCTGCTCTCTCCTCCCCCACATCCCCCTGCTCTCCCTCCCCCCTCCCCTCTCCTGCTCTCTCCTCTTTCCCCCTTCCCCTGCTCCTTCCCCACCTCCTTTACTCCCCAACATTTCCCATTCCCTCCCCACCTCATCACTTTCCTGCTCTCTCCTCTCTCACATTCCCCCTGCTCTCCCTCCCATCTCCTGCTCTCTCCTTCGCTCTATCCTATATTTCTATATTTTCTATATTTCTTTATCAATTGGTCAATGTGTTATCATTACTACTGTAATTTGCTACTGTTGTGTCAGCTAGAATTAGCTAGACATATTTTCTGTGAAGCCCTCCAGGACATGCTTGTGAATTAGGGCTATACAAATAAACTTGACTTGACTTCTGCAGTACACTTGAATTGGACCCTTTTCAAGTATGATCATTGATGTATGATCATTGATGTGTGTGCGCATGCATGTGTGTGTGTTTGTGTGTGTGTGTGTGTGTGTGTGTGTGTGTGTGTGTGTGTGTGTGTGTGTGTGTGTGTGTGTGTGTGTGTGTGTGTGTGTCTGTGTGTGTGCAGGGAAACAGAGGGAACCCCGGTGCGGAGGGTCTGGCTGGTGCTCCAGGGTCTCTGGGTACGGAAGGTTCGGTGGGAACGACGGGCGGCCCGGGGGCAAGAGGCGACAACGTGAGTTCCACAAACACAGACACACACGCACACGTATGTATATGTATTTCTTTACCCCGAATCCAACGCCGCCACCCATGAGATGGTGGAGATATGTCCGCCCTGCATGCAGGGCTACAAGAGAGAGAACGGTCCCTATCGTTGCATCGGCGCTGTTTCTAGGCCGAACGCCTGGCGCAGCTCAAATCAGTGGGCGTGGACAAGCGCACTTGATATCGTCGTGCTGGCGCTAGACGCAGCCTCAACCATTACAACCACGCCTTTTAAGCGTAAAATTATGCACCGTCATGCTCATTGGATAACTGCAATAAACGAATTGCACGCTTGCCTTTTTAGCTCCAATTCCAGTGATCCCGCAAAACCAGACGAAAGCCAAACGCTCTGCCCCCCCCCCCCCCTCCCTTCATCCAGTCTGTCTGTCTGCATTATAGGCTATTATTCCATATTATTATGCTTCTCAAACCAATCTAACTGCAGTTTCAATACTGCAAGCATGTAAATACGCTACACTATAGCAAGATCAAAGTGAAAATAATGTTCTAAAGGCATCAGCTTCAAAAATATAGCCTATCCCTATATGATGAGATTAATTTTATATTGGTGAAAGTTTGTTCAGAACGATATCGTTTTCTCTCCCCTGCTGCAGGTAGAATGATGCACATAAATATACCCTACATTATGTAAAATCATTGCATAAATGTGTTTTTATTGTAAAACTAAATGTGAAGTTGGGCCAAGTTATTGGAGCGGACATCACAGTATAGCACATGCGCGTTCTGAAGCGCGTTCCGCTGACACTTATCTAAATGACGTTAAATCGACAAAGGATATATATAGGCCCAGGAGGACATATATGTTTCACTTAGGGTGGTGTTTTAATTTCGATGATTTATTTGGTCCAATATTGAAATGTTCTACAATTGCAGGCTGTGTTACCATTACACATTATTTTAGATCGACCTTTTATATCTATTTCGCCTCATTTGGTTGCTATTTAGTAGCGAAATTGAGTACCCAATTGCATGCTGGGGCATTCACAGGCAGTCAGAGAGAGACAGTCGTATTGTGCCTGTCAGACTGCCTGCAGCCTCAAAGCGGTACGGACGGAGTTGTTTTACCCAGGCTGGAAGCGTTGTCACACAGGCTTGTGACAGTAACTCAACGCGGAAGGATTTATTTCACAATAAACTGGTAAACGCACACCAATGCCTGCTCCTGTCAGTAGGAGAGAGGGAGAGAGTGACACAGAGAAGGGTGACAGAGGAGAGAGGGGAGGGACTGGCCCACTGAATAGGCCTGCTTTTCAAAGGCGCAAGGCGCTAAATTAACGGCAGGTCGGAAGATAGGAGTACGGCGGTATTTAGCGCCGACACGCCCACTTTGGCCCATTCTGGGACTGCGCCACGCCCATTCGGCCTAAAGCGCATTTGGCAGCCTAAAGCCATATTGATATCGTCCCAAAACAGGCGCAAGGCACGTTTTTTGCGTTTAAGGCCCGTTTTAGCGCCGAAGGCCTGTGGGAGAATAGGGCCCATAGAGTGCATACAGAGTAGTGTCAAGCCTTTCGTCGGCTAGCAGCTAGCGTTAGCACTTTTGCTTATCAAGTGTTGAACTTAGCTCCGGTGGAATCAATGTTGTCCAGTCGGTTATTTTGTGTCCTGTCGCATCATCAAGGTTCCGCTTCTGGCACCATGTTTATATAATGGTTGTCCAGTCAGGTGATATGTTTCAGTAAAGCTTGTGCCTTTTCTTCTGCACTCTCCGCTTTTACTGTAGCTTTGCTGCATGCTTGAAACCCTGACTGCCACCTGGTGAATAACTCTTGTAACAGAGGGCAGCATTTGTATTACAAAAGATAATGGAAGTAAATGCATTTGTTTATTTTAATTATGGATCATAATACAATGCAATTCCAAATGCACTTTATTTTAAAAGTAGCCACACAGTGAGAAAAAGGAAAGTGAGAGTAATGCATCGATTCGAGATGCATCAATAATCGTTTTATAATCAAATCGTAGCCCTCTGAATCGGAATCGAATCGTGAGGTGTCTAGAGATTCCCACCCCTAGCACACACACACACACACACACACACACACACACACACATACACAACTTTAAAGGAAGGTTTGGAGGGACACCAAAATCATCCATGTTTAGATCGTTTACTACAGTGTTCCATGTTAACACTTCAGCAAAACGTCAAAACACAATAGGAGCATGCCGTCTTCGTGTTTTTATTGCTTGATTACATAATCTTACACACATTGATCAAGGAAGCCTAGAGATTATTACCATTTAGACAATAAAAAATAACATGTTTTGATATGATCTATTTAATACACATTTATACTATTGTGTGTCAAACTCAACCGAATTCCTCATCAAACCATAGCAATAAAAGATAGATTAAAAACTCCACTTTGATTTATTTATTATTTTTTGATTTTCTATTAATCCAATCTTAAGCACTGCATCAGTTAATGACATTATTGCCCTCTTCTTTTCTATTGCAGTAGCTAGTCTATCACACAGGCGACTTTAGAGTTTTAAGTAGGGGTGTCACGATACACTCAGTTCACGATACGATACGTATCACGATACTGGGTTCACGATAACGATACGATACGATACGATTTTAACAATATTTTTTTAACCTTGAATAATGACAATATATGACTGGAAAAGTAGTATTTTATTTGAAATGCACAAATACAAAACATGCTGTTGTGGGAAATTGTTATTACAATAACAACTAGAAAAAACATGAGATTGGAGATAAGGCTTATCTTGAAATAGAATGAGTTACACCGTCACTTAGATTTACTTTGAACTAAAAGGTTTCTCAGCAGTATAAATTCTCATTATGCATCTTCAGTTTTTCTTCAAACTCAAACAACAAGACTTTTCTTAGTCTATTTTTTATGCATCTTCAGTTTTTCCTGTCAAGTAAACAGTTTTGCCAGAAACTCAATTGAATGGTTTCTCTCCTGTATAACTTCTCATGTGTCTCTTCAGAGACTTGTTCGACTGAACTACTTTCCACACATTGAACTTCAACAAACAAAGACGTTTCTTTGTCTATTTTTGAAAAAAAAAAAAAAAATTTTTTTTTTTTTTTTTTTTTTTTTTTCACGATATGAGATTTCATCTCAACGATACATATCGTGACGTTTTACTATCGCGAAATTTCGTGGGACGATATATTGTGACACCCCTAGTTTTAAGCGAGCATTTTTAATCTAGATAAATTAGCGAAAAAGTAGGGTTCCTGCTGTAAAATTAAACCTCATCTCTATTTTTTTCTCACGTGTCTCTTGTCACTTGTTTTTAATTTAGGGTGCCAAAGGACCCCCTGGACCCCCGGGATCAGATGGACTAAGAGGCATAGTGGTAAGGATGAAAAGACAATTTCCTATTCTGCCTAAAAAAACAGCAACAAAACCAAAAACAGACATTTCTAGTAGCAGATAATTTGTAATTTTTTAGAACATGCTGTGCCAGTCTCAATAACATGTTGCATGACACCAATCTTGAACTGTCATTGTGTGTCCTGCTTTCAGGGACCCCAAGGACCACAGGGAGAGAAGGGAGTGGCTGGAGTTCAGGGAGACCGGGGTCAGAAGGGTCACAGAGGTTTCACCGGGCTCCATGGTATCCCAGGGACAACTGTAAGCAAAGCCATGACTCACACTGGCACCATGACCCCTAGAATCTCAATTAAAGGATGGGATGGCCTTTTCTGTTGCAGCCTTGGCCAATGGCCAATCTCATCTCATCTCCTCTGTTTCAGGGGGTCACAGGTGATGTAGGAGATCGAGGTATCATCGGACCAGGAGGCCAGAGAGTAAATACATAACAATACTTTGGTCCATCGCATATATATATCTATATATATCTATATCTATATCTATATATATCTATATCGTATATATATATATATATATATATATTACAGTGTTTACATTATCTTATAACCACATAGGGGCTTCCAGGAGTGACAGGACCCCCTGGGAAGGAGGGAAATCAGGGACAGAGAGGACCTATGGGCCCCCCTGGAAGCAGAGGATCCAGTGGAGACATCGGAGCAGCGGTGAGACAACATGAACTTTAAATGTTTACATTGGAGACATTCAGCGAACAATAAGTCAAATTTATTTACGGTACATAGAAGCTTTCATAGAGCAAAGTCACAAAGTGCTTCACAAGAGTAAAATACTGTAGTACCAAAAAGAAAAACAATAAGACATCAAAATGCAATAATAAGATGCTCAAAAACAATAAGACATAAAAACAGAACTAGACAGAGGGTAAAAAAGGCCGGTCTGAAAAGAGGAGTCTTTAGCTGCTTTTTGAAAGTGACTGTCTCAACCAGAGAGACTTACAGTGAGTGAGCAGGTATTGGTTGGTGTCACAAATGGCTGGTGATGGCCATCTGCTCATTGCATAGTTTGAGAATACAGAAGTGATTCAACAGAGAAAGAAAAGAAAAAAATACAAAGTTGTGCAGAAAAACACAACTTACTATAAATCTCATCTGGACCTGGTAGGGCTTCCTGCTTCATTGTCTTCCTCATGGACACTTCAACAAGGAGAATGCTTACTGGAGCTTGAACTCAGAGCGTCAAAGGACTCCAAAGTCTCTATAACTGCCCAAAACATGACAAACTAGAAGTGCACTCCTCAGAAGACCTCCGCCAAGGCCAAAACTGCTATGATATGCAAATTTTGTTAGTTGGATCGGAAGCCCATTTTCCCTATCCCCGCCCCTTTAATGACCACGCCCCATCCCACCATCCACATACACCTAGACACTCCCCCTACCCATCCCCCTCAAACCCCGACTCTCTACGTCTACGACCTTCCTATCCCTAACTATGGACCCTTTTTTCTCCCCCCCCTCCCCCCGACCTGAATCAGATCGGATCCACTCCTAAATGTAATGGGTTCTTCACACCCTTCCACGAGTTTCATGAAAAGACAGGCAGGCAGACAGACGCACCAAAAACATAACCTCCATGGCGGAGGTAACAAATACACCACTAACCACGTATTAATAAATGTTTATGTTCCTCTTGTCTTGATCAGGGTCCAGAGGGGGACGCCGGCCCCCCTGGCCCTCCCGGCCCCCCCGGCCCCCCCACCGCCGCCGTGGGAGACCTCTTCGGCAATCTGGATTACGGACAGTACGGCGCTCCGGAGAAGGCCGGGGACTACAGCGACCCTGCTCCCCCTCCCGAGTTCAACCAGGACCAGGCTCTGCCCAACAAGGCTGGGGCGGTGGTGCGGGCGGACAGCGGCGTCCAGGCCACGCTCAAGACTCTCACTGGACACCTGCACAGCCTCCGCAGCCCCGACGGCAGCCCCAGCAACCCTGCCAAGACCTGCCAGGACATCAGGCAGTGCTACCCCCTCAAGAAGAGCGGTGAGGGCTGCATGTGGCCTATTGTTTCTGTTGTTGCAGCTCTATACAGCGGTTACTCATTTAGTTTGGCCACTTTGCTGCGGTACTGCCTGAATGTCGTGGCAGCAGTGAGGCGGCCTTTTGTAAAGAACAAAGAAAACATTTAGATAACAAAAGACCCCACTTTTACCGCTGTGGCAGTACCACTTTTACCGCTGTGGCAGTACCACTTTTACCACTGCGGCAGTACCACTTTTACCACTGCGGCAGTACCACTTTTACCACTGCGGCAGTACCACTTTTACCACTGCGGCAGTACCACTTTTACCACTGCGGCAGTACCACTTTTACCACTGCGGCAGTACCACTTTTACCACTGCGGCAGTACCACTTTTACCACTGCGGCAGTACCACTTTTACCACTGCGGCAGTACCACTTTTACCACTGCGGCAGTACCACTTTTACCACTGCGGCAATACCACTTTTACCACTGCTGCAGTACCACTTTTACCACTGCGGCAGTACCACTTTTACCACTGCGGCAGTACCACTTTTACCGCTGCGGCTTTACCACTGCGGCAGTACCACTTTTACCACTGCGGCAGTACCACTTTTACCGCTGCGGCAGTACCACTTTTACCACTGCGGCAGTACCACTTTTACCACTGCGGCAGTACCACTTTTACCACTGCGGCAGTACCACTTTTACCACTGCGGCAGTACCACTTTTACCACTGCGGCAGTACCACTTTTACCACTGCTGCAGTACCACTTTTACCACTGCGGCAGTACCACTTTTACCACTGTGGCAGTACCACTTTTACCACTGTGGCAGTACCACTTTTACCACTGCGGCAGTACCACTTTTACCACTGTGGCAGTACCACTTTTACCACTGTGGCAGTACCACTTTTACCACTGCGGAAGTACCACTTTTACCACTGCGGCAGTACCACTTTTACCACTGCGGCAGTAATTGCGGCAGTACCACTTTTACCACTGCGGCAGTACCACTTTTACCACTGCAGCAGTACCACTTTTACCACTGCGGCAGTAATTGCGGCAGTACCACTTTTACCACTGCGGCAGTACCACTTTTACCACTGCGACAGTAATTGCGGCAGTACCACTTTTACCACTGCGACAGTAATTGCGGCAGTACCACTTTTACCACTGCGGCAGTACCACTTTTACCACTGCAGCAGTACCACTTTTACCACTGTGGCAGTACCACTTTTACCACTGTGGCAGTACCACTTTTACCACTGCGGCAGTACCACGTTTACCGCTGTGGCAGTACCACTTTTACCGCTGCGGCAGTACCACTTTTACCACTGTGGCAGTACCACTTTTACCACTGCGGAAGTACCACTTTTACCACTGCTGCAGTACCACTTTTACCACTGTGACAGTACCACTTTTACCACTGCAGCAGTACCACTTTTACCGCTGTGGCAGTACCACTTTTACCGCTGTGGCAGACAGTAGGCTACCTTGAAACCCAGCAGTAAAATGACCAAACAAAATGAGTAACAACTCTAGGTCACTCTGGTTGGTTCCTCCACAAAAATGTCCCCACCATTTTGCGGTCACAGTTTTCACCCTAAGAGGCTGAGATTAAGCAGGGGACATAATTTAATAAAAGGCCAATATATCAATCTGTTATATTTGTATACAACTCTGGATTGGATATTTGTATTTAAATGGTAAATGGACTGCATTTATATAGCGCTTTTATCCAAAGCGCTTTACAATGTGCCTACATTCACCCATTCACACACAGAATGCGGCCAGCTGCCACGCAGGGTGCGAGCACAGCCATCAGGAGCAATTTGGGGTTAATGGCCTGTATTTATATAGCGCTTTTATCCAAAGCGCTTTACAGTCAGTAGGTACATTCACCCATTCACACACCGATGGCGGCAGGTTACCACGCAGGGTGCTGGCACACCAACGGGAGCAATTTGGGGTTCAGTGTCTTGCCCAAGGACACTTCGACATGCGGACTGGAGGAGCTGGGGATCGAACCACTGACCTTCTGGTTGGTGGACGACGCACTCTACCTCCTGAGCCACAGCCGCCCCCAGCTATTTAAACAGCTACAGAACTGTGCATGTACCTGGTGTTAGTCGTTTTCTTTCTATGTATGATACAGGTGAGTACTGGGTCGATCCAAACCAGGGCAGCACAAAGGACGCCATCAAGGTCTTCTGCAACATGGAGACTGGTGAGACCTGCATCTCTGCCAATCCATCCAGCATTCCCCGCAAAGCCTGGTGGACTAAATCCACTCCCACAGCCAATAAGCCTGTGTGGTTTGGAGCCAGCATCAACGGAGGAATCAGAGTAAGTAACCAACAGTTTTATGTCCATTTGTGATCAATCATTATTTGGTCCTTGAAATCCTTGAACTTTTGTGAATTTGACGGAAAAAGTCAAGGCCTTAAAAGGTTTTGAAAATAGACATAAATAGACACGGTAATTAAAAGTGCTTTAATTTATATATTTTGTGCAAGAATTAAAAAGAAATCTCTTGATATAGGCTATTGTTGTACAGCACAGTTGAGAAATGTTGACACATTCAAACCTCTCTTTAAACATTTTTTAAAAGTGTGAGCTTCTGTAAACCCTGCTAGTTCTCATTATAAAAATGCTCAGTGTTGTAACAGTAATTAACCTTGACCTCAAATTACAGTATGCTGTGTTGGGTCCTTGAATTTAAGGGAATTGGGCCTGGAAAGTCTGTGAAAAGTCCTTGAATCTGATGTTTAAGAGGGTGTGAGAACCCTGTCTGAAAATGATTTCTGCTGGATGTTTGGTAATCTTACCTTTCTTATCATCTTCCTAATTGTGTCAAATTGATTGTACGATTTCAGTTCGGCTACGGAAACGAGGAGGAGCAGCCCAATGTTGTGGCAGTCCAGATGAAGCTGCTGCGTGTCTTGTCCAAAGAGGCACATCAGAACGTCACATACCATTGCAGGAACAGTGTGGCCTACAAAGACGCCACGGGCGGCAACCTGAAGAAAGCCCTCGTCCTCAAAGGCTCCAACAGCCAGGACCTGAGAGCGCAGGGCCCCAACCGCATGAGATACACCGTCATCGAGGACGGCTGCTCAGTAAGTCACCATTGGAAAAATCAACCCAATCGCCAGAATAAAATGTTGGCATATTACATGTATGAAACCAGGAATATGTACAATATCAGTGTAAATTTGCAACAAAACATCGGCAAAATACACATTTTACATCTACAATCTCAACGTAAATTTGAAACATAACTTTCCAACCTTTCTATCCTTTCCAACTAAATACAAATAAAACAAGTTAGTTATATTTATAGGCAAGTAAAACAACTTTGCTTATGTTTCGGCAACTAAAGCAACTTGGTTAAGGTTAGCGTTATGGTTTGGGTTGGCGTTAAAACCAAAAGTAAAAACACAACATGCCATCGGAGTCGAACATGCCAGGCGCACCAGAATGAGTTTTTAAATGGGGGACAATAAAATAAACAAAATATCCCAAAATATCCCCACCCCCTCCCTCCTCCTACCACACACCAGCTGGCACACACACGCGGAGTCACAGACACACACGCAGACACACACAAATTTGCATATTTCCCAGCAAGCCTTGGTGGCTTCATAACCTTTGACAAGAAAGCAACCAAATCAGGCTAAATGAGTGGCAGAAGTGGTAGATAGAAGAAATAATAGTTATTTTTAACACAACATACAATGCAATTCTGGAACATTTCAATATTGGACAAAATAAAACTAGACTATATGAATCAAAACCCTAAGTGTAACACACATAGTGGGAAGGTGGTGTATATATAGCTATCACAACCACAACGAGTTATAGCCATGAGTGGGAAGTTTGAAGACTGAGTCGCTCCTTAGGCTGGCTGCCGTTCTCCTGTCTTTTTCCCCCAGTCTCTCTCATTTTGGGGGGACAGATTTTCCAAATTCCGGCGTGTATGGAACATGCGCTCTCTTGCTTGCAAGACGGGGATGCCACAGATCCGTCAATCTCACCCCTACTCCTTTGGCACCAGCGACATACTTCTATATGACAGTCATTCTCTATGACTCTATGACGTGTATAACGTTAATATTCACGTATCATCAAAAATGATATGCAATGTATTTTGGTTCAGAAATGTTCATACTCTACATTTCCGTGCATTCCAGAAACATACAAAGTTGACTTTTTATTCTGGCAACTGGGTTGAAAAGATTGAAGAGAGAGTGAACTGATGTATTTATCTCTTCTTGTATCTCTTCTCTTCACCCAGGCATCAAACGGCCAGTGGGGCAAGACAGTGATCGAGTACAGGACTCAAACCACAGCCAGGCTGCCCATCGTGGACTTGGCCCCCATGGACATTGGCAAGGCCAATCAGGAGTTCGGACTGGACATCGGACCGGTGTGCTTCTCATAAAACACCAGCGCAAGATGGATAGAAGTAGCCCTTTTTATTGAGGAGAAACATCATGATCAGAATTGTATAGAATACGGAGTCCTCGTTATGTAATGATTAAAATACATGCAGAATTAAATTTCACCGTAACATCTTTTAAAAGGCGTCGTGTTTGTGATGCCATGTGGAAGTTGTTGAAGTTGTGGAGAAATTGGATGGTGCTACCTCTGCTACGTCTGTCACAGATGCCATGCCATGCCAGGCCGAGTATCGAGTACGAGCAGAGAGATCGATGATTGTAAGATGATTCCCGTCGCCATGTTCTTCTTCTCACATGGTTGCGTTTCCCACAAGCTGTTGAACTACTCGTCATGTTGGCCAGCATTCAGGTGTACAGGAAAGCCACAGGACTGGTATGATGCTGACGTAATTTATTCATCTTTTAATAAATATATAATCTGACTGGCACAAATAGTCTATAGGGAAATGCATGTGGGTTATGCAAACAGATGCTGGAGGTGCTCGACTCGAAAAGACAAAGAAAGACAAAGTGAGATGCAAAAGGCTTGAAAACTTGCATAAACTGGAAAAACAGACTGCACTCTGGGAAAAAAAAGCTGTAGCTTCTTTAGTCAGCAGTTACAACGAAGACTGAATAAAGAAATGGAAGACTACTTAACCTAATATCGTAATGTTTATGATGAATAAGGACATTCTATTTTTCAATAGTGCTGTATTTTTTTCCAGTATGCATGGCAAGAAGCCTAGATGGGCAGAAGTGTATAGGGCAATAAGTAGTTTTTAAAGTTTTGTGGAATTAAACAAAGATGCAAAAAACATGCTTGAACCTAAATTATTAAGTTCTGTGCAAGAACTCATTTACGCTTTCAAAAGAAAACTTGTTTATCTCCTTTTTAGACGTGTTAAAACTTCAACTGTAAATGCAACGTTCAACTGTAAATTGCAAGTTATTTGTTCATTGTTTCTGTTGATTATTGATGTGAGAATAAATGTGTCTTTATTTAGAGTGACTGTACTCTTCCCGGGAAAAAACGAAGTGGTTGATGATCCTGAAAATCTGTTTCCACAATATGTGTAGATAAATAAACACTCACTTTACCCTGCATCAAGAAAGCAGGTTTAAATTCTTATGCAGAATAACTTGCATTTCCTCTGCAAGGCCAACAGAAATGACCAGAACTAAACTTGCCTTTAGCACAGTCTCCATCTCACCACTAGAGGGGGACAAAGATGTAACTTGATATTTGGTGGAGTACCTTACAGTGATTTTCAATCCATGTTAATTAACGCCTTACTGGTACAGTAGCACCCCATTTACACCTGGTTTTTAAATGCATTTAAAAACCATGTGTAAATGGGGTGTAAAAGATCTGAACACAATGTGAGCCAGACTACCTCCAGATGTGACCAGGAAGTTCTGATCGCATCCTGATCACTATGCACTTACACTTTGCATTAGCATGCATTTGTCCTTATCCAGATAACGTATCTGGATACAGGTCGCATTTAAAAACAAGGTGTAAATGGGTTGTGACAGTGCCATGTATGTATGTAACCGAATTACTGTGAGTCCCAAGTGGTACCGAGCAGGTTGGTTAAACTCACTCCCCAGTATAAAGGCCCTTTAACCAGCTCCACCAAGGGAACTAACTCTTTTGGCATAGTGGTTAGCGTGTGCGCTTTGGAAGCCGGAGGATCGAATCCCGCTCCACCCCTGGGCAAGCAACCATAGGTTGCTGCAAGTGCCGTCAAACACAACACAGGTTACATGTAGCCTACACAACTAGCACAGGTAGCCCAAGTGAGAACTTATATTCTGTCTTTATGATAAATTCATATTAAAAAGTAGTGTCAAATTAGTATCTCATTCTAGGATCATCAGACATGCATTTCTGTTGCAGCCATCTTGTGTTAGAACTGCAGAATGATTGTTGATCTTAAATGTGTTAGGCCTGCAGTAGTAAATCAGTAAATGTAAACTAAACAAATTGGTATAGCCTACAGTTGTAAAACAGACAAGGGTCTCACAGCCAAGTAGTTAACTTAATAATTTACACCCTGATACGTCCCCAACATTTCACTGTGTATCTGCATGCATAAGGGTGTGTGAGTGAGGGAGAATGAGAGAGAGAGCATCCTTACAGGAAGAGAGAGGCATAGTTCAGGCAGCACATGTTTGCAGGTCGCCCTCTCCTCTCTCCCCGCGGTGAGAGACGTGACACTCTCACCATTTCCTGTGGCTCGGGCTCGGCCCACATCTGTCGACCTGCTCATTTTTAGCCAGGGCTGCTATTTTCATTTCGATGCAAGGAGAATTCTGGGGATAAATTTAACCCAATGAGGTAAAAGGTAGCCTACATTGTGTGGTTGTAAAGTTTTTGCGGACTTGGATTATCCACTTTTAGGTTTTCCATCTTCAAACAACTTAAGTGTAGCTATGCTGTTTTTAAGCAACACTCAACTTCACACACGTTCATCTGTAGATTCACACCTGTGAGCTGCCCAGTGCAATCACAATCTTCTATTGTTGCAGAAACAGAGAATATTGGCAGATCTTTTGCTAAACAATGAGCCCTTAACAATTATTTGTGCTCATTTTGACGTCAGGTTTGTAGATCCAAACTCCCATTGACGTTGCATTGGACTGAAAGTTGGGGGCGGGGGCGTGGCAAATTAGCATCCGAGGTAGCTGGTCATGTGACCTGGCTGGTACCTGGTAATTCAGGCTCTGGAACTGATTTAAACGTTTTGCCTATGAGCACTATACTCCCCAAAGGGTAGAGAAAGACATGTTTTGCTATAGAAAATGGGTGGCATTGCCCTTTAAATGCCTTCCTTCCCCTGCGCATACTTGATGATTTCTGGAGCAGTTTTCCTTGCAAGTAATTCGCATTGCATCATATGAAAGCTGTCAACATGACTGTTAAACTTGTACTGGCTTATTTTATAGGTTGGCCTCCAGCTGGCAGCAAGAGGTAACTTTTAAATGTAACCTCTGTGCCCTGGGAAAATGCACAATAGCCTACCGAAAAAAGGCTAGTGCAGATTCGGTACAGTATTGTATTAATAGTTTTGCCCTCATCATGTGGAGCAACATTTCATCCCTACTCAGAATGTTAACCCTTTAAATTTAAGTTTATTTACATCATGCCACTTTCATGGATTTCAAAACCCAGAATTCTCATGTAGGCTTGTGACGTCATGTGACGTCAGCAACCTGTGCACTCAGAGCTGAGTCTCAATTATCACTTCCTGTGTGCATATTTCCTGTCAGTGATCATATCTGACACTATACTTTCATTTGTGCAAACAGGGCAAATCTACAGGGTCGGATGCTCTTCAGCCCCGCTTTTTTGTGAGTTTGGCTGATAAGACCGATGGATTTCTACATTAAAAAAAAAATGTCTTCACTAGATGAGAGTAGGCTACCATTTCTCCTCCAAGTCGCATCATGTTCATTATTATTTCTATTCTATTTCTATTTTCTAAGCACGCAAAGTACTTTATGCTGAACAAAGGATATGAATACAGATAAAACAAAACAAGAACAAACGCATGTGTTCCAGATGTGGACAAAAGAAACGTGTCACTTTCGCGTCACTATACCGACGCGAAAGGTACAATCTTTTGTCATTTGTGAACGTGCAGGGTAGTCTAAAAGAATTCAGGCAACATCTGAAATTGACGCCATGGGAATGTAACATTCAAACTAGCCAGGGCCGGGGTGGCTTTTCACGCTGGAGACCCCAGTGTGAGACCACGGTGTTCAAAGTCTACATTTCAACCATGCAGTAAGTCACATTTAACGGTTTTGTTATTTAAGCCTAACCCAAGCCATAAGCTAACCAAGTTGTTATATTTGCCTAAATTCAACCAATTTGTTTAAGTTGCCTGAACTCAACCAAGTTGTTTAAGTTGCCTGAACTCAACCAAGTTGTTTAAGTTGCCTGAACTTAATCAAGTTGTAAGTTGTTGTGAGGTTTTTCAAATTAACCGGTGGCATTGAAAAATGCTGAAAATGGGTACCTTTTCCATCCTAGAAGTGACGTGGGGTCCTGACAAATATTCCACGGATGCGTTAGGGAAAGAGAATTGATTGAATTAACATGTTAACACAGTGGAATTACCCTTCTGTTTCTTTTGCAGCATAATTTCAACCTGTGTTCGTCTTCATCAGGCATACATGTCAAAGTGTGTGTGTGTGTGTGTGTGTGTGTGTGTGTGTGTGTGTCTGTGTGTGTGTGTGTGTGTGTGTGTGTGTGTGTGTGTGTGTGTGTGTGTGTGTGTGTAGGATTCTGTCATTTGACCTGCTGCTCACGCAGAACTTCAGGTGGAGAGGGTGGGTAGGATCATTGAGGATCTGATCAGCCTTTGTAAGAATAAGGTCGTCATACAGCTGTGCTGCAGACACCTGAGCGACTCCAATGATCCTGCTTGCTGTCTTGATCATGCGCTGCAGTTTGGCATCATCTGGGGCACGCATGTTGCGAAAGGTGCAGATCAGGCCAAAGGAAAGAACACTCTGCAGGACGGCTTTATAGAACATCTGCATAATATGACGGTCTACTCTAAAATGTTTCAGTTTCCGCAGAAAGAACAGCCTCTGTTGTAGTTTCTTGGATTTACTGCGTGCACATTCATTGAACTTTAAACAGTTGTCGATTTCAATGTCAAGATATTTATAAGTAGAGACCTGTTCGACTAATGGTCTAAGGTCTGCTTTCTATCCATGTGCCGCACTGTTTTTGTTGAGGTATAGACGGTTTTCACCAGAGCGCAACCCCACAGCACTTCCTGTTTCTCAGCATTCGGCAAACTGCAGAAATATTCACTCGACATCGTTCCTTTTGTTTTCGCTGCTCAGCTGTATAGACGGTTTTCACGGAATGGTCAGTCCTGCACTTGAATGTTTTTTTTTCTTTTATGTCCATAGCAAACACTGCAACAGGAAGTGAGCGGGGGTTCAATTTAGCATGTTTTTGTTGTCAAGTTAAAACCGTCTATACACGGACATAGGGGGGCGCTGGTTGACAGAGACCAACTGATCCACAGAAACAGTCAGACTTCCCCGTCAGTTTTAATTAGCCTCTTGTCCTGCTCATCTCAGAGGGGAAGTAGTCATTTCACGTTTCCTGAGGAAATATATGAGACCAGAGGCTAAATTCTCTCCATTCTCTGTTTCATCTGCCCCTGTGTGTATACTGTAGCTATGTATTGTGTGTGTATGTGTATGTTAGTGTGTTCCCCTTGTACCTGCTTCACCCCGGTGCCGACTGTTGAGTCCGCGACCCCGAAATGACTTGGCAGCGATGCCCGGATCCTGGCGGGGGTGTCCCTCACAACGGCCCCTTGTTTCGGTGAGGAGCCTCGGTGAGATTTCCCAGCTACTCCTTTTCCTTCCTGTACAGCCACCCTCCTTAACCCCCCCCTCCCCCACCCTCCTTAACCCACCCCCCACTTAACCCTAATATATGTATATATATATATATATATATATATATATATATATATATATATATATATATATATATATGGGTATTATTTTAGATAGCAACCTCTCCTTCAAAAAGCACATAAAGAAAACTGCAGGGACTGTCAAACGTAATCTTCAGCAATTTAGATTCATTCGATGTCAGCTGAGCACAGATGCGGCGATACTGTATCTTCATTCTTTCATTTTATCACATCTGTCGTACTGTGCCACTACTTGGTCCCAGGCCAATAAAACAACAACGCAGCCACTCTTTATTCTATTCAAGCAAGCACTGAAGGTCCTGGATAAAAAACATTTATCATCATTGTGACATCATCAAGAAATATAACTTTCTAACTCTTGAGAATTTTCTGTTGATGGCAAATGTCTGTTTGTTGTATAGGATCTTCCACGGCCTTGCCCCCCCCGCCTTTCAACAAATTAGTGACAACAACAAGAGCCTCGACTAGAGGGGACTGTTGCGTGCCTTTTAGATTGACTAAATTTAGTCAATCTGCATTCACGGTTAAGGCGGGCATGCTGTGGAACACCCTGCCAGCAGTAATTAAGGGCTGTAGTACCCTCAGAGGTTTTAAATCCTCCATTAAGAAGTGGCTGAGAGAGGGTCAGTCCTGCGGCCACCTATAGTCATTGGTGTGGCCTCATATACTGTCTCTTTCTGTGGTATGTTATTTATTTTTTACCATTTGCCAATGTGCGATTTTAGTGGATTGCTATCTACCTCTATGTTCTATTTTTACTGTTAGGCGCATTGTATATGTTGTATCTTGCAAATAGTAAGTATAATTTTGTGTCATGTATCTTGATTGTTTAGACATTAGGATTTTCCTTTAATTGCTGTATTTGATATGTAGGCTACTGTGTGCGCACAGGACTCTGTGTGCCCAGGGACTACAGATGCAAATTAGCTTTTAGCTATCTCTGGTGCAATATATTTATTGTGTAGCCTACTGTCCCTGCTTCAATAAACAATAAAGATAAAGATAAAGATATATATTTATGTATATATACTGTATATATATATATATATATATATATACTTCGAACCCTGGTCCGGCCCAGGTCCTTTCTGTGTGGAGTTTGCATGTTCTCCCCGTGTTCATGTGGGTTTTCTCCGGGTGCTCCGGTTTCCTCCCACCATCAAAGACATGTATGTTAGGGTTAAAGGGATAGTTCGGATTATTGGACATAAAGTTGTATGAACTACATACCAGTTGTAGAGTGTATGGGGAGCTGACTTGCCGATCCATGAGTCCCGTGGGCGGAGCTCTAGCTTGAGGCCCTAGTAGAGGATGGGTCAAATGCAGATGATGAATTTCCCCATGGGGATAAATAAAGGATAACTTAACTTAATTACGTGCGCTCGATTCCTAGGCTCGCCCGCTGCGCGGGCTCGTCTGCCCTGCAGCTCGCCCGCTGCGCGGGCTCACATACACAGCTTTCCCACTGCACGGCCTTGCCCACAGCTCAGCTGCTGCATGGCCTCGCCTGCTCTATTGGCATGCGCAGCGCACAATTGCCCAACTTTGCATCACTAATGACATCACATTTGCTCGAGTGACCATCACTGATCACATCATGGAGTGCTCGAGTGATGTCGAATTGCTCAACTTCGGCCTCGCCCGCAGCTCGGCTGCTGCGTGGACTGACCTGCTCTATTGGCATTTGCAGCGCACATTTGCTCAACTTCGCATCACTGATGACATCACTCACTGATGACATCACAATTGCTCGAGTGACCATCACTGATCACATGATGGAGTCATCAGTGACATCACAATTGCTCGAGTGACCATCACTGATGATCATGATGATCATCCAATGTGGGGGAAAATTTGAAACATACAGATACAGCCTATGATACTTTCTCTCCCTCCATGCACGCCCCCCCCCCCCCCACACACACACACACACGTAACCCCCCCCCCGCCCCACCCAGCCCATTCCATTGGCTGAGGTCGTAGCAGAGCGAAAGGGGAAACGGGCCACTTTAACATCCCACCTTTTCCCAGATCCTGGGCGGGGCTTGTGTTTGGCAGAGGGGAAGAGAACAATGGCAGGAAACTGGGAGAGGAGCGAGGGAGTTCCTGTTGGCAGGATCATGGCGAAGACGAGCGAGCCGACACGCCTCACACAAGTGGATACTGGCTCACTGCGCTGGGCAGAGCCAGAGGAACTGAGCCCTTTAAAACTCTCATAACCTTATTGTTTGAGATGTTTTGAAGAGATTCCTCCTCATTCAGACCTCTGCCGTTTGAAAAGAGCGACACCTTAGATGTTTTGGCCTCGTCTTGAAAAACACATGCAGTAGCGCAAAATGTTCCCTTTAAAGGGGTGTAGGTAACTCAAGTTGTGTCATCACCCATGAATGATGTAAGTGTGGTAAGATGTAGGATGTAATAAGATGCATCCTCCGTCCAAGTTTAGCAAAATCGGAGGAGCGGTGTAGCAGTTATGGCCTTTCAAAGTTTAAAATTTGGATCTTTAATTAACAGCACCCCTATTAGGACAATCTTTTTTTTTTCAGAATCGTTGTGAAGAAGCATCATCCCTCCCTTTGTCAAAATCGCACCAGTAGCGTTTGCTTGTTGGACATGCACTGCAAAAAATAAATTTAATTTGATTCCAGATATACCAAGCTAATTTATTTGAGTCATCATAAAGCGATGAAAAAAATCTTGAAGAAATAAACTTTCTCCAAGGCTGTTACGATTCATCTTGAGGCAGGAGGTCACAGTCATGATGTCAGTCTGAGAGGACATCCTATGTAGAAGAATATCATCTTTCCCCACTTATTTTCACTATTTATTTGGGGGTTGCCCTTCTGCTGCAGACTGCCTGCAATCCGATCGCGGTCAAGCCAGCCTCCACTCCGAAATACATGGTCAAACTAGCCGCTGCATTATTTTGCTTTTATTTTGGTCATTGACTTATTTTTCTCAGTTCACCATCACCGTTAAATTTTTTAAATTGCATTGCTTTCATAATAACATTAAAACACTGTGTGGGTGACACTCTGCAGCCCCAAATATACTACTACTATTACTTTTAAAAGCCAAGAAAAACAATGTTAATCTGTTTTACTACTTAAAGCAGGACTAAACCCCAAAACACTTTTTTCAGCTTTTAACCAATATTAGATGACTTTTGGGGGGGGGGGTGAAGATTTCTGGTCAAAATTTCCACATTTGAGACCAAACTGTCACCATTGTACCATTTGTATCATTTTCAGCCGAATAAGTGCCCTCTATGGGTTCAAACCTGCTTTTTTTTGGCCCTATAAAATGTACAAAATGTGGTACAACCTGATGTCACGATGAACCAAAGACTATGGGATTTCAAGATCCCATCTCCCCCTGTACCCTTTCCCGGCTCCTCACAACTCCAAGCCTATTCATAGTATTCCCATGATGTCACACGGATTTTCCTACCAATATGGTGCTACAATACACACAGCTCATTGGCTGTTTGTGTCACTTGACCTCTTATAGGAGAGCCACTTTTACCGCAAAACACCAAAAGCCACCCCAACCAAGCACATCTGCCTACCATTTTTTTGTTTTATTGTTTTCCACACACACACACACACACACACACACACACACACACACACACACACACACACACACACACACACACACACACACACACACACACACACACACACACACACACACACACACACACATATATATATACCAGTTTCCCCTAGAAAATCTTTCAGGCCTGGAGGGATTTCGAAACGTACCCCGACTGCAACGGTGGGGGCCGTCGCTGGCGACGCTGAAGTTTTAGCTAACCTGTTCACATCTATGTTCGCAATGGCATCCCAAGTATCATCATACTATTATGGGATGCGATGTGAACAGTTGTATTATGGGATGTGCGTTTCCCAGGCAACGACACACGTTGACACATTTTGCAACAGCGCTGCACGCTGGCACAATACTCCTAAAAGCAAAATGCTTATATTAACACGCTCTAATGATTAGAGCGTGTTCAGAGCAGGGGGTTTCTCCTGCCTATTGTGCTCTGCTGCTGCGGCCGGCTCGCGTCACTTTAACGATAGTTACATGGGAGTCAATGGCAGTTGAGTAGTTTGCCACTGAATGACCAAATTGATATAACTTTCAACCATTTTGAGCAATGCTGTTTCCATACAGGCCACCAGCCGTCTGAACACAGCCAAAGCGTATAGTGAGACAAAAGGAGACGATCTTCGCCTTCATTTCTTGGTTTTTCCCATAGGTTTTTTCAAATCAAGCAGCATGCCGTTCTGCCAGAAATCTGGGGGTTTAGTCCTGCTTTAAATAATGTCATATTATATGCATAAAGTGATTCATACGTAATTAATGTGTCATATTATGCATAAGGTGTAGCTATATATATCCGCTCTGCTCTGCTGCATAACACACACACACACACACACACACGCACACGCACACGCACACACACACACACACACACACACACACACACACACACACACACACACACACACACACACACACACACACACACACACACACACACACACACACAAGGTGAAAACAATACCAGCCACACATTGTAATACTTTGTCAGTTTTTGCAGTATACAGATGGACATCGGCCGATGATCCTCTCCCCAATATTTTAAAGATCTGAAATGATAACTTTCAGGCCCGTAACATTCAGGAAGTGAACTCTTCAAGTGATGTGGTCACCCATCGGGTGAGAACCAGCGTTGACATCACTCCGTGACGGGAGCTGCTCAGATAATTTATGACCCTGTGTCGGCGAGGCGCGGCGCTCTGAAAGAGCGGCAGACTTCCTGCGATCCCACCCAGGCCCGGGTCGCATCCATACTGTAACGCTCACCCTTACCCCCGTACGCCCTCCACACCCTCCACCACCGCCAAGAACTCATTCCATTGTTCTCCAGAGTGCAGACATCCCCATACTTGCCTGGCTAGATCACGCTCCGAGCTGCGCTTTATTTGCCAGATGTGTCTTTTACAGCGGTCGAGTGTGTGTGTGTAATATACAAAGGAAAAGTGTCTCTTTGTGTTTGCATTTACAAGAACACACTTTCTTATGCATGACTCCTATGAGCTGGAATGACTGGAATGCCTGGAATGCCTGCAAATGGCCGCAGCATATTGTTTCAAGTTTGACCTCGTCCCCTCTCCTGTCGTCAAGATAATAAGACAACGTACAATCTGACACTTTTGACTTACGGTAATAATAATTAATAGTAATTCACTGGCTCAAACTCAAACTCAAACTCAAAGTTATCGATGTCATGTAATTACTTGCCGCAAGATCTACCAAATTATTCTAAACATGTGATTCAAATAGTGTTGTTGTTGTCTGCAAGGAACCATACCTAAGTGAGAGGAAAACAACATATGTATTGTGTTAGTGTGTCCATACTCTTACAATTAAAACACCCTTTGCCCTGAAACATGTTTGAATTCCTCTAACTGGTTTAATTAGGGCAGATGTACCCTGGAGCTTATGAGGCAAGCAAATGTAAAAGCTTTCATGAATTGTAGGTTCCCTGCCTACCAACACGAGGGTCGCAGGTTCAAGCCCCCGTGTCACCTGAGTCAGACGTCCATACAGGCACAATTGGACATGTTTTCTGGTGGGAAGCCAGATTATGGGTATGTGTCCTGGTTACTGCACTAGCTGCCTCCTCTGGTCGCTCGGGGTGCCTGTTCGGCAGGGAGGGGAACTGGGGGATTAGCGTGATCCTCCCACATGCTATGTCCTGCCAGTGAAACTCGTCACTGTCAGGTGAAAAGAAGCGCCTGGCGACTGTACATGTCTCAGAGGAAGCATGTGCTAGTTTCCAACTTTCACGGCAGAGGGGGAGCAAGTGAAAAAACTTGACACACTGTTGTGTTTTATCGATCAGTGATACACTAAAGTCGGTATTTATTTACTTGCATCCATTAGGACAATGGTAAGGATTATTACTGCTTTGTATGTTATTAGTAACACAAAACTGCCATTTTGTCTTCACTTGACTTGATTATGTCTTCAGTATACATCCTGCTACATCTACTGTTACACTGTAACTCTGCTATTTCATGCTATTTCATCATATGGAGAAAATGCATTGCTCATTTTGTGACATAATTCAGGAATTTGATCTGAGTTGAAGCCTCCCCTCTGTCTGATAGTGACTGATGCACGATTACTGTAAACCAATGAGATCATCATGATGACACCAAAGTATTGAGACCCTCCCTGGTATGTATTTATGAGGGCTATAAATGACGTTAGGTCATTTTCAGATAAGGTTATCAATTAATGGAAACACACGCCTATATAAATCAAGTGAGAAGTAGGGTCATTTCTCCATTGAATTCTATACAATGGGACTTGTCTTTGCAGCCACAGACTGAATAAACCGATGAGTTATATAAAAATCCAGTGAAGAGAAAAGTAGAGTGCACACATCTACTTATGCAGGTGCCGGACAATGTGAATCCATCAAGAGCAAGAAAACTCGTTGACCTCAACGGAACTATAAAAATAAAATAAGGTCCGCACACTGGAATTAGGATGCTCCCGGTCACTTTATTAACGTTTTGGATATATAAAAATCCACCCCTGTACAGTTGTCATGAATGGTGAAATTACCTATAGAGACCAAAACCATGTTTTGAACCAGGTTGTAGCCTAAACATGTTTATTTCTAATGTAAAGTCAGGCATTTTAACATGGGGGTCTATGGGAATTGACCCGCTTTTGGAGCCAGCCTCAAGTGGCCATTCAAGGAAGTGCCGTTTTTGGTACTTCCGTCTTGGCTTCATTTTTTCAGCTCCAGAGATTGCTACTTGGAATCTAACTATAAACAGAAGGCAGAAAGACAAGTAGGGAGGGGATGCACCTGTGTGGCCATGGTTGAATGATGTCCTACATGGCCTCTCACACACACACACGCTTGAGTCACGCGATCCTGGCACACTATCCACACAGTTTGGATTAGGTATGAGGATTTGGACTTGGACTCACCACCTGCTGCTCTCCCTCTACTTGCATACCTCCAGATTTCCATGGGAGTTTCCCTAGTTTAACCCTCTCTCACGTTGTGCTCCCAATTGGTAATTTCTCATGTTACTGTCTTTCAGAGGCTGTAGCGGGCTCCGTTTTAAAGCCAGACTGTGACGTTTCTGGTATCATATGAAACTAGGTAGGTAGGTAGCGATTTAGGAACGGAAGCTTTTTGTACTGTTGCATTAATGGTCTGGGAACCACCAGGGCTAGGTGGTCCTTGAGTGGCTTCAAAAGGCTCCCCAGCAAATTGACAAATTGTTAAACTTCACCATTGTTTCACTTACAAGAAGTTGACATGATGAGAGAATGTAGAAGAATGACTGTTTTGATAATAGTTCCACCATTATTTCTCTATCTACAATACAGAGACTGTTGTCATGGAATTCTGGACAAAGTCATATCTAACAATAAAAAAAGATCTCTGATTTGGGTCAGAGAGAGTTCAAAGGAGGGTCCATGGCTCTATTATGTGGTCTAAATTAAGGATCCTTGAAATGAAAATGGTTGAGAATCACAGTTAAATCAATCACTTAGCTAAATGCCTATTAAATAATCTGGCCATCGGTGGAACAGTGTATGTTTCTTTTCAAAGTCCAATTCTGGTTCAACTTTCCTGAACCTCTCCATAATACAACTTGCACTTCCAAAACATGCCTTGTGACCACCACCAAATGTCCTTGAGATGTCCTTGAGCAAGACACAGATCCTACCTGCTCACCTATTGGAAGCCGCTGGATAAAAGCAAAAGGCCTTAAATGTCCAGTGTGCTTCACAGAGGAAACTGTGCCAGTAAACAAGTGTTAGTCATGAGGCTTAGAGGAAGTTTTTGCTACCAGAACGCAAGAGCAGACGGATCAAGAGTTCAATGGCAATGTATTCTTAGAAACAGGAAGCCTGCAATGCTTCCACTGGCCTGATTTCCACTGGGGTGAATAAAGGAAGGCAGCTAATTTGATGGTGTTGTGGTGTTGGGAAACTACAGTAGCTTTGTTGTTAACAGTAACTCAGTCCAGAGCTTTCAGATATGACAAGTGCAGTTAATAAATAATTTAGATTTTGTTTTTCTATCACTGTTTCAAACAGGAATCTTGTGCCCATAGGCTAAACCACACAGGATGCTAGGTGATGTAACAGGATGCTAAAAGTTACATGGATTGCCTCCATAAAAATGTCTGATGTTTAGTGTATTGCACAGAAATTACATGGCAAGATATATTGTCATGATGTGACGACCCTCCCACTCTCCTCCTGGCCCTGTCTCGCAGGAGCCTGCTGGTTGGGTCGTTAGGCTGATTGAGTGCACCTGGCATGGCTGGCATGTTTGATGACTTCAACTCAGACAAACCAGAGCTCTGAAATGATACGTGAATTTCCAACATGTAATTCCGTGTTGTTTGTCCCCCGAGTTCCAAGGTGCCTTGAAGGTCGCATTAAAAACCTGCAGACCATTCAGAAAAGAAAGAAAAAGAGAAAGAACTCTATCAATCAACATCATTCATCATTGGTAAGTAGCAAATAGGGCTATGGTTCAAAAAATTAGAACTATCCCTTTAACTCTTACTGTAACTCAATTTGAAGGATTTCATCACGAAAATTGGAAAATTTGAACGCTAGGAAAGAAACTATTGATAATAATTTGCAGGAAATAATTGTCTCTGCTGCACACATGCTCAGTGTGAGTATTTTAAAGGGAATTTATTTTAATTTATTGTCAGTTTTTACATTTGGTCGCAAAACAAAACAAAACAAAAAACAAAACACATCAGTTTTTATAGGCTAATATTAATCAGCCTGGGTTTGTGTGCTATAGAGAATGGAGTCAATATACAATTATGTAGCCATCTTAGTTGACTGCAGACATATGCAAAATACACCAATAGCTGTCTAAATACAATGCTCTTCTTTATGTTTTGTCTTATAG
The DNA here is from genome assembly GCF_964638095.1 of Poromitra crassiceps. Classification (NCBI taxonomy): domain Eukaryota; kingdom Metazoa; phylum Chordata; class Actinopteri; order Beryciformes; family Melamphaidae; genus Poromitra; species Poromitra crassiceps. Next base: position 72,650,932 of record NC_139625.1, read on the forward strand.
TCATATGCATACTCATAAATCTCATACTCATAAGTCATAAATATATACAAACACATGCACTTTTCACACTCTAGTTTCTCTCTGCCACTCCTGTCACAGACATCTCTCCAGCATTTTGGAATATTTGGATATGAAAAACTTGAAAATATGAGCTCAGGACCTTGAACTCAGTGGATATCTATCACGTCTTTACAAGGCAAGTTTATGTTTCCAACAAAATCATATTGGCCTAACTCAACTTTAACGCCACCCCCCAGTTTAACTCCTCTTGCAATTTTCAAATGCTTCTGCCTAAAATGTCTGTATTTCGAGCTGGGAAAACTTGGTCAAAATAGAAAGGGAAACTCAGGGAAATAATGAGCGATGATAGGGGGATGTCCCGGATGTCCCGCCTAAAGGCAGCTGATTGGAGAAATACGAATATCCGCAGGTGATTTCTCCAATCACCTGCATCGGTTCAAACTTCCTCTGGTTTTTTCCCCAACTTCCTTTGTCCATGTTCTGTGGGCGTGAATTACAGACTGTTTAAGCTGCATTCACAGAATGTAGAAGGCAGTCTGGCTTGAGAGACTACTAGCCCACTCCTCTGACCTCAGGGCCAAAAGTAAACCAAAACTTGGTTAGCTACTTCAATGACGCAAGTAGCTTATTATTTATCTCTGAGGTACCTATGGAATTACTGTACATTATAAAGCCCTTGTCCTGACGGATTTGTTCTTACCAGAGGTCAGGTAATTCAAAGATTTTTTTTCACGGAATTGTGTTGCTAGGGAACAGTTTGGAACCTAGCTTATGTCCTGTCAGTTATTGTACTAGCAAACACTGCAACAGGAAGTAACTGGGGGAAATTGACAATGTTTATGTTGTCAAGTTGAAACCGTCAATAGAGCGGCCTTCCATGTGCGAAACGAACCTGCTGTTTTATTCATATTCCCCCATATGCCCCATTTCAATTCTACCATCCCGATTAACAGTCTCAAACGTTGTGTGATGCAATCAAAAAAAGAAATAAAAAAAGGGGGGAAGTCTAATTGGCTGGCTTTGTGAACCATTCAGATGATATGATCACACAAAAATGATGAAGAGATTGTTTTGACTTATTTTCTTTCCGTGTGGAAAAAGTTGATGGTAGAAGTAATTCACCTCTCATACCATTAAGTGCTAACGTTACCTCAGGCAATAATGTAGATTTAGATTGATCCTGTGCATCATCAATCACTGAAATCATTGACATAGCGTTAATAATTACATTACCAACATTGTCCTGTACTTATCCCACACAAGTTGGGCTTGGGGTTGTGAACTGCAATGGTAGTGAATTATAAAAGCAATAACACCCAAAAGAGCGTTCTTCACCGGGATTATGGGCCCAACAGTGTTGCAGCTGGGACAAGGCCCAGCCGAGTGCCACCGACAGCACTGAAGTACTCATAATTACAGCAAAGAAACATTGTCAAAGGTATTGGCACTTTATTACAATGGCTACTAAGGCATGTGTACTATCTGAAAAGTTTTCTTCAAAGTAATATACATATCTGCCAGTAAAAAAACTGCAGAAAACAAGCTGATCAACTATAAACTAGCTAGTTGAACGGTTGAAGTGTTTTGGCCAATTAGATTGTTGTAGCTGTTGTGGCTGTAGATATAAAGGTAGTATCACATGCTCAAAATGCTGTATGGAAAAAGTTCTAATAAATTCTCTCTCTGCAAGACCATAGCAGTCAACTCAGTGTGAAAGAGCCATGTGCCATAGCAAAGTAAACCACCAAGGCTAACGTTGCTCCTCTTGGACTTCAGTGCTTCTTGTTCATGGATGACTCTGTGTCAAGTTTAATCCACAAGATCGAAAAGTAATACTTCCTTGTGTTAATACCATACAGTCAGGCAGCAGATAGCTTTGATTCTTAAGAGACTTTTTGAATACTCAAAGAAAGTAGTGAACGGCGACTATATATAAAAGAACAGAGAGTTTGTCTCAAACCCTCTCAAAAAAATCCATTTGAGAACATCTATCAGAAAAAGCCATATGAGTCCAAAATAAAAGATGTGTTTACTGGTTTGAAGATGGAAAAATTTACAAATAAAAATAACACTAACGTTGAATAGTATCTCCAAGAAAATATAAAGGCGATGAAAGAAGATGATGAAATTCTTGTTAATCCCCCAGCTTGCTTCTGTAAATCCACGTCAATCTTCAAAAAAGCCCAAAGCGCCTCACTCAGGCGAAGGGGTTGTCCGATCTGAGGATGGTGCTCTGGATGTCGTGGTAGGGGCTCTTGCCATTCATGTGCGGCTCGATATGGCTCTCGATGCTGTAGCAGCGGTGCACCTCCGTGAGCGATGAGGCCACGTATGAGGCCGAGCGGAAGATGTCAGCATGGGCGAAGGTGCCCAGGCCGAACTGCATCCGCTGCTGGTTCCAGTGTCTCCGCAAGACGCTTTGCACCTAAGAGAGGAGAGACCCAAAGAGGATGTAAGGCACAAGAGGGCTCGGGGTGGAAGAGATAAAGGGCCCTATCTTGGTACAGGCGATATCCCCTATTTGCGCTTGCGCACCTGTTTGCGTGCCTTAATGATAGCAGACCGTCTTGCGCACTTGTCCAGGTGTTATGCCGAGGTTTGCACCCCCCAGCCGGGAGCAGCTAAACGCATCCCCACCTCATGGGAGCATATTCTAATGATTTATACAGAAACATAACTGTTTAAAAATTATATAATTGTTTGGGTAGACGTGACCTGTTTTCAAGTTAAAACAGCCCCAAAATATGCTGGAGATGCAATTACTCGCGGGGGAGCATAACTCGTCACAACAACGGGCGTAAGCGCAGATTAGAGGCGTGCCAAATCTTTTATGCACGGCGCAAACGGGATTTGGGCGGTGTTAACCACCAGAATTATTCACAGTTGTTACATCAATCAGATTCCCGTCTTGCAGTCCCTGTAATACAGTTTGCGTGAGGCATGCTGTAATTCTCCCCATGCGTAATTTGGATACGTGTAGGGCAGGCCTATTGGCTGTATATACAGTATTATCCCTATCTCATAACGACACCATCACATCATATACCTGTTAAAACATCTGTGTTTTGATGCAATTCGGGTTATTTTGTTGACTGGGGTGGGACAATAGAAACGTGTTTGCAGCGGGTAAATGGTGGAGACAAAAGAAAAGATTGGAGGATTTACAGTGGACTCAATTAAAACTCGGTGAAACATTGAGCTGCTGATTCGGCTGTGGTGCCAATGACCCTCCGGGTTATGGGATAGGAGGTGAAGGTGAATAGCCTATTTCAAGTAGGCTACAATGTACACGTTTTCTCAATTCATTTACCATAACCCCTCCTTACGATGTGATAAAAGTTTCTCAGTGAATTGTAGTTGATTGCCTCACCGAATAATCTGTTGGTTACCCAATTTTAGCAGCAGAATTTGATGTCCTGGCGTGGCACGTCCGTGCGTAATGACGTTTCTGCGCTGCGCAGCGTGGAGATTATGGTGCGCTCTAGCTCAGCGAGTATTTTAGCGACTAAGACGTGCTTTTCAAAGCTCTGACGATAGGATAATGCCATATATCCCCACATTTTTGCGATGAAACACTTGCTTTGGCATGTGGCACGCCTATGTCCAGTACAATTATAACAGGCATGCGCTTAAGCATGCCCCCAATTTGCATTGCGTGCGGCGTTAAACGCTAAATTACCACTTTTGCGAAGATAGGGCCCAAAGAGATCATCCTGTACCTGAAAGGCCACAGGTTTGAATCCCTAGAAGAGCCATCAACAGTCCATCAACAGTCCATCAACAGTTGAACGAAACCTACATTTCTTTGTAAGTTGCTAGTGTCCGCTAAGGTTGTCAAAAGTAGTTTTTTTTTACAGCAACAGTATCAATACCAGCAGTGCTTTCTCTTAATGAAAAATCTAGGTAACGATTTAGAATACAGCCCGCAAAAAACCATGTAACTACAGGGTAAAAAGACTGTACTTATAGTGTAACTACAGGGTAACGAGACTGTACTTATAGTGTAACTACAGGGTAAAAAGACTGTACTTATAGTGTAACTACAGGGTAACAAGACTGTACTTATAGTGGAACTACAGGGTAACAAGACTGTACTTATAGTGTAACTACAGGGTAACAAGACTGTACTTATAGTATAACTACAGAGATCTGTACTTATAGTGTAACTACAGGGTAACAAGACTACTTATAGTGTAACTACAGGGTAACAAGACTGTACTTATAGTATAACTACAGGGTAACAAGACTGTACTTATAGTGTAACTACAGGGTAACAAGACTGTACTTATAGTGTAACTACAGGGTAACAAGACTGTACTTATAGTGTAACTACAGGGTAACAAGACTGTACTTATAGTATAACTACAGGGTAACAAGACTGTAACTACAGGGTAACAAGACTACTTATAGTGTAACTACAGGGTAACAAGACTGTACTTATAGTATAACTACAGGGTAACAAGACTGTACTTATAGTACATTATAACTACAGGGTAACAAGACTGTACTTATAGTATAACTACAGGATAACAAGATCTGTACTTATAGTATAACTATATAACTATATATAGGGATCTCCACAGAAAATAAAGAGCTGTGTGAGGTTTATAATTGACAAATGGTAGGTTCATTTAACACAAGCCAAGTAATGTTAAACCCCCCCCCCCCCCCCCCCTCCAGATAACATCCAATTCCGCAATCATCCTATGAGAAACATATATGATATTTTCACTGAAAATTAAGGACAAATCAAAATACCAGAAAAACTTGCTCAACCCTCTGTGGGTGCTGAATCCTCCAAAAAATGTCACATAATGGAATTAATCCAAGACAGCACTCCAATAACTTTGATATTTAAATTTTAAATGTTTATTGCCTGCACACTGACAAGACGAGGACAAGACACCGGACCCCCTGATCCTCTCTCCCCAAAGTCTTAATAGTCACATGAGCTATTCACATCCGGGAGATATTTACACCCGGGTGTAAATAGTCACATCGTCTATTTACACCGGGGTACAAATAGCATCTGCCCTGTTGCTTCAACAAGCTAAAAGTTTGTGATAGGTTGATGACTAGAGCAGGGGTAATGTGCTGTGTTAGTGCAAAGTTTGTAAGATTTTGGGAGGGGGGGGGGCTAGATTATTTTTTATGCCTCTTTATGTGTCAACCCCCCCCCCCCCCCCCCCACCTCATGGTTTTGATATTTTCCTGGGTATTGGTGTTGAAGTTAGAAATTCTAGTATTGTGACAACCCTAGTGTCAGCTCAATGCTGACAATGTAAATGAAAACTCAAGAACCATGGTTTTACACTATGTAAATGGCTTAAAAAATACCTTTAAAATTTACTTTTTCCACTCACATTGGGAACTATTTTTTTTAACTAAATCAGTAAAGTTACTCAACCAGCAATTCTTTTAAAAAGGTGGATTGAATTAAAGTGCAATAAACCAGTTGTGTTTAATACTTTTGGCAATGCGTAATATAAATGCCAGGAGAGAGAAATACACCTGGCTGCCTGGAAGGCATCCAGCCATGTCCAGCCATGAAATATACAGTACTTGTATCTACTATCCAGCGATACCCACACACCTAAAAACACAACATGGAAAATGGTCATAAATCACATATGGATCAAGCTAAGCACTTACTTACCTCCCCATTGAAGAAGCAGAATATTGTAGCAACCAAGAGACCCTGAGAATAAAAAGAAAAAGAAAAAAACTAAATATTTTCTTGAGGACTTAAGATAAGATAAGAGATAAGATAATCCTTTATTCGTCCCACAAGGGGAAATTTCAGTGCTACAGCAGCAAGTGGACAGGGTTAAAAAAGAGACAGCCACATAATACCACGTACAGTCAACAGTAAAAACAGAATATAGCAAGTACACAAGTAAAAATTGCATTAAAAAAAGTACAAAATTACATTAAAAGTGCTGGATAAAAGTGCCTTTAGTAGCTAATTGAGAGGAGCAATTTAAAACCATTGTACACTCAAGAATGTACAGAATTAAAAAGTCTGACAGCCGCTGGGAGGAAAGAACTCCGGAAACGCTCCCTCACACACTTTGGGTGGACTAGTCCTCCCCCCTCTCTCACATTCCCCCTGCTCTCCTTCCCCTGCACCCTCCCACCTCTCCTTCTCTGTTCTCTCCTCCTCCACATTTCCCATTTTCTCCCCACCCTCGCCCTAATCCGGGCCCGTATCCTACTCCCTCCCTCCACCCTAGACCCTACCTCTACTCTACCTCCCCTGTACCCTTCCATCTCTCCTTCTCTGTTCTCTCCTCCTCTCTGTCCTCTCCCCTCTCTCACATTCCCACTGCTCTCCTTCCCCTGCGCCCTCCCACCTCTCCTTCTCTGTTCTCTCCTCCTCTCTGCCCTCTCCTCCCTCTCACATTCCCCCTGCTCTCCCTCCCCTGCACCCTCTCCTTCTCTGTTCTCTCCTCCTCCACATTTCCCATTTCTCCCTACCCTCGCCCTAATCCGGGCCCGTATCCTACTCCCTCCCCTCCCCCAACCCTAGACCCTACCCCTACCCTGGCTCTCCCTCCCCTGCACCCTCATCTCTCCTCCCCTGTTCTCTCCTCCTCCACATTTCCTATTTCCCCCCCACCTCCCCCCTCTCCTCCCTCCCTCCCTCCACCCTAGACCCTACCTCTACTCTACCTCCCCTGTACCCTTCCACCTCTCCTTCTCTGTTCTCTCCTCCTCTCTGTCCTCTCCCCTCTCTCACATTCCCACTGCTCTCCTTCCCCTGCGCCCTCCCACCTCTCCACATTTCCTATTTTCTCCCCACCTCCCCCCTCTCCTCCCTCTCCCTCCCTCCTCCACTCTCCTGCTTTCTTCAAATGTTCAAATGTTATCTTTATTCTGTATATTCTTGTTACTGTGTGTTAGCTAGAATCAGCTAGACATACTTTCTGTGAAGCCCTCTGAGACATGCTTGTGAATTAGGGCTATATAAATAAACTTGACTTGACTTGACTTGACTAGTCTGTTAGTGGCGCGGGAGCTCTCCAGGGCTGTCACACTGTCTCATCTGGTTCAATTATGAAAGTGAACCAAATGAGAAATCCTTTGAGCTCATACAAATGTATCATGGGCCTACAAACTAAAATATACTGTTCACAACTTCACACATTAATGCTGCCCCAAAAACATGCAATTGTATCCAACCATGAAAAATGAATTGGATTTACACTATTGCCTTTGGATAGTCAGAGATCAAGCTCAAGCCTAGACCAAGCCTAGTTATAAACTATAAAATCAGTTATAAACACATGAAGTTAGAATATGCTAGACCTTCCAAGCATGAGGTACTGTTGGCTATTATTATTGACATCTGTCTCCTTCTACTCATAAAACCATATAACCATAACCATATAAAACCATGTGCTTTGTGCTTGTTTTCTCCCCAATTATACATGGCTAATTCCCCCTGCTGTTCCAGTCATTGCTCCACCCCCTCTGCCCGATCTGGGGAGAGTTGTAGACTAGCACATGCTTCCTCCAATACATGTGCAGTCACCAGCCGCTTATTTTCAACTGACAGCAAGGAGTTTCACCGACAGGACGTAGCCGGTGGGAGGATCACGTTATTCCCCCCAGTTCCCCTCCCCCCAAACAGGCGCCTGAACCAACCAGAGAAGGCATAGTGCAGCGACCAGGACACATACCCTTAATCCGGCTGCCCACCCGCAGACGCTGTCGACGCTGGACCAGACCAGAGGTAACATGGTAGGTAAGGATCTACCCCTGCACTACCCAGATGACCCTCTTGATGCCCTCTTGTTAGGACTGACTGACCCATTTTCAAGCATCTCGGTTTGGCTATTTGGTGCCACCAGAGCTCTAATAGCATCGTTCTCACCTCCCCAAACAAACCAAATTAAAGGAGTAAACACTCCAGAGTTTGAATAAACTGCTCCAAATATTCTCGGTGTGAATGCATCCTGAGATAACAGAGTCTGTGGAGGAACTCTGCTCACCTGGTAGTGCATGAGGATGTTCATGATGTACTGAAAGATCTCAAAGGCCAGGCGTCCCTGGGGCTTGTAGGGGATCAGGATGAACTGGATCCCCAGCAGAGGGACCAGGATGAGGGTGGCTCTCACTGCTTTCATGTAGAGGCTGGACTCTGCCTGGTGGGTCACCTTCAGCTTGGTGATGAGGACACGTACAATGTTCAGCAGGAAGAACAGGTTCACCTGAAATGAAAAAGGACCAAACTGAATGATGTTTGCCTAGAGGAGCGTTCATAGAGCTCCAGAAAGTAAAGCCTTAAGCCCATGGCACACCAATCAAACATTCTAAAACAACTGCCAAGAAGAATATTGGCAGTTGTTGGAGAATGTTTGATTGGTGTGCCATGTGCTAAACACAGACAAACAAGGATTGATGTTGAATCTCACCAAACATCTCCAAACAAGCGCAGACAGCCATGGCACACCAAACAAGCATCTGTGTGTGTCTGTTTGTTGTAGAATGTCTGATCGGAGTGACATGGGCTTTATACGGCTCTTGGTGGCTTCAAAAGACAAATGGAGCCAATGGTTTAAAATGGATAATTCAGAGTTGTTTTTGACTTTGAGTGACACCCAGAAAAAAAAATCACAAATTTTACAGCTACTTCTTTCCCCATGTATGTCGGTGGGAAAAAGTATTTTGGGGATGCATGGCGTCACGTGACTTGCAATGCTGAGCTTGACCACCATGTCAAATTGGCATCAAGGCTGGGGACCTGACGCCTGGGAAACCTAGCTACTCAGTGCTTACCAGCAGTGCAGCACAGATGCTACTCAGTGCTTAGCAGCAGTGCAGCACAGATGCTACTCAGTGCTTACCAGCAGTGCAGCATGGATGCTACTCAGTGCTTACCAGCAGTGTAGCACAGATGCTACTCAGTGCTTACCAGCAGTGCAGCATGGATGCTACTCAGTGCTTACCAGCAGTGCAGCATGGATGCTACTCAGTGCTTACCAGCAGTGCAGCATGGATGCTACTCAGTGCTTACCAGCAGTGCAGCACAGATGCTACTCAGTGCTTACCAGCAGTGCAGCATGGATGCTACTCAGTGCTTACCAGCAGTGCAGCACAGATGGGGCCGTGGATAATGTAGAGCAAGGACGTGTCCGAGCTGATCCAGCAACTGTGAAGGTACACAGAATCAGATAAATGCCATAATATGCAGTCGCTCACCTTACATCAGAGTTTCATAAAGTACTATAAAGTTAAATGTGGCCCATGGTGTAGAGAGATTAGATTGTAACTTAAGTCTTTCAAGAGTGAGATGTTTCTTTCAGTCTGTGTAATATTGCTACAGTAAATACATGAACATAAAGTAGTAGAGTGATATCCTTGGAATTGATCATCCGCATTTGGAGATGTTAATCAAAAAGACTCACTAGTCATTGTAGTAGCAGCGACGAGCTACTGCATGTATCAGCGCTGGCACAAGTGGAAAACCTGTAAAATAACATTTGGTACATTTATGACAATTGGTAAATTTTTCTGCACAAGACACATTGAAATATATTCACAAATCTGTACTTGACTTAACTGAAAAAAATATTTAAATTTTTAATTAAACAATAAGCCACAATAAGTCACTGTTAGGGGTTTGATAGTATGCAATTTCTCGGTCCACCAAATTTCCAATGTTAACCCCACCCCACCACCCAGACTTTTCTCCCATTTTCTCCCCAATTCATAGTATTTCCATGAGGTCACAAGCATTTTCCTACCAATATGGCGCTACAATACACACAGCTCATTGGCTGTTTGTGTCACTTGATTGTAATCACCTGTTAATTGATTACAATCACCTGTTATTCTCCTACCAAGATGGCCGTGTGGTCAGAGATGGGCAAAAATACATCAAAAAGTATTTTGATACAAATTACAAATACTTGCTCAAAAAATGTATCACAATACAAATACAAAATACTGGTCTGAAAAATTTATTTGAAATACAAATACGTATTTTGTATTTTGAAAATACATGAAAATACATTTTATAAAAACTGATAAAGAACTGCAACAATTAGTCAATTCATCGATTCATTGCCAAATATTACATTAATTTCCTATTTTGATGATCTATTAATCATTTTGAGCCATTTATTTAAGGAAAAATGTCTTAATTATCTGATTCCAGCTTTTCAAATGTGACATTTTGAGGTTTATTTAGATGGTAAACCATCTCTTTAGTCCTCTGTGACAGTATTCTCCTTTGTGTACCCTCTAACACACTACACTTCTTCCATTTCAGTTGTTTTTCAGCACAACTTATTTCTCCTTCACTTCAGCTGTTAATTGCCTTCTGTGAGGGCTTTTGAGTTACAGGTAGCATTTCTACACGTTACAGTAACCTCACGTTTTGGAGCTTTGACCATGTTTAGCCAAAGATCTGTTATGAGAGTTATGTTATGATAGTAGGTCCCCTATAAACAACTTCAGATCCACCATGTCAGTAAATTGTCACATATAGTCTTTATTTAACACGCTGCACACATAGAAATACAGCAACATTATTTATTCCACCACAAAAGGTTACTTTTCAGGAACATGTAACCATGGTGCCGCAGTATGGCATTCATGGTGAGGGGAACTTAATCCTGTGGCTAATGTATGGAAACAGGGAGGTTGTCAGCTTTGTAACAGTATATTTATTTATCCATTTTGTAGAGCTGAGTTGGGTACGGAGGTGTTTTTTTTTATATTAGTTGTGTCTCTCTAATATGATGTTTTGCATGCAGTAAAGTTTGATTGGCAGATAGGGCAGTGTTTGTCTTAGCATGCAATAGGCTTATCTAACCATCACATTTAGTACTTTATCTCTGTGGGAATTTCCACAAACACGAGGCTTCAGTACTAGTTTGAGTTAGACTTCCTGTCCATTTCAACAGTGGATAAATGGTTACAGGCCAGTCGCTCAAACACCTTCATGACAGTTAAATCAACAGGCTTGTAATCATTCAGGCATCGGGCTGTAGCATTAGACTTCTACTCTATCAGCTTGGTGTAATGTGGCACTGTGTCGGGTTCATCACAGCTTTAATCAGAGGGTCAGGGGGACTCATGGTAGGCTACTTGTGCAGTAAACCGTTTCATTTGCAGATAGGGCAGTGTTTGCCTTAGCATGCAATATCTGATTATCACATTTAGTACTTTATCTCTGGGGGAATTTCCACCAACACGAGACTTCAGTACTAGTTTCACCCTACTCTGCCTCTGATTTGTGGTTGAGATTGTTCTGAGGGTAAGCCAATCAGAGGCAGAGTAGAAGTAACATCTCACATTGTGTTTTTTTTATTCCACAGTTTAAACCTGTGTCAATGTTTAAAATGTGTCCATTTGAGAATAAAATGAAATAAAAATGTATTTTATAATACACAAAATACAAGGTCTGAAAGTATTTTGATACAAATTACATCTTATTTTTCTCAGTCCAGCCAAATACAAATTACAAAATACACAAATGTATTTGAAATCCGTATTTTAAATACATGTATTTAAAATACTGCCCATCTCTGCGTGTGGTGATGTAACAGAATACTATCAATTGTACTTGGCCAATTCCCCCTGCTGTCCCGGTCGTTGCTCCGCTCCACTCCACTCTGGAGAGAGTTGTAGACTAGCACATGCTTCCTCTGACACATATGCAGTTGCCAGCTACCTCTTTTCGCTTGACAGCTAGGCGTTTCGCCAGCAAGGCGTTTCGCCAGCAGGACATATCGCTTAGGAGGATCACGCTATTCCCCCCAGTTCCCCCGACCGACCAGAGGATAGTGCATTGACCAGAACACAATACCCTTAATCCAGGTTCCCACCCGCAGACATGGCCAATTGTGTCTGAATGGACACCCGACCTAGCCGGAGGTAACACGGGGGCTGGAACCTACCGCTGCACTACCTGGACGCCCTCCCATGTTAACAAGTGAATTGGATGGACAGAGGTTTTCAGAAGATGCAGATTAAGCCTCTCACTCCCTGAGAAAAGCCCTACTCACCCCATCCCAGTAAGTAATACCACTACTCACCCCATCCCAGTAAGTAATACCACTACTCACCCCATCCCAGTAAGTAATACCACTACTCACCCCATCCCAGTAAGTAATACCTCTACTCACCCCATCCCAGTAAGTAATACCACATGAGATGCTGCTTCTCCGCAAACACCGCCACAACGATGAGCGTGTGCAGGTAGATCCCCTCACACAGCATCCAAAAGTAGTTACAGCTCAGAAAATACAGGTGGATGAACGTGATCACCTTACAGCTCACCTAGACAGACAAAAGCAGATGAACATGATCACCTTACAGCTCACCTAGACAGACAAAAGCAGCATGAGCCATGGCATCCTCCCTCACAAAAACCTCAAAGCTCCATTGAGCAGATAGAATACAAATACGTCTTTTATTAGTCACAGACACCGACAGATGCCGTGAAATTTGTCTTCTCCTCCCCGTTTGACCCATCCTGGCTTATCCGTGGTTCAGGCCAGGAGCGGTGGCCAGCTGCCCGGGGACCAACTTCTTCCAACCACTGCTGGTCAGACAGTTGGGGGGGGCGTATATATGGAGGAAACCCCAGGGGAGCATGGGGAGATATGCAAACTCCACACATAGGGGCCCTTTCATGAGATAACCCACCTGGGCACCAGCCACCGAAGGCATGGGAAGACATACCCCCAGTGTCAACAGCGTCCCAGGTGGGAATCGAACGCAGGACCTTATTGCTGTGAGGCGAGTGTGCGAGGCAAGAGCATGGCCACTGCGCCATCAATCTAATCTAAGATATGTGCATTAGGGATATCCAGCCTTTGATGTAAAGAGTCTTACTCACATAATTGCTTTGCATGTGGTTGTTTGCCTGGTTGTTTGCCACTACGGTCAGCCAGATGATGGTCATGATTGAGTTTAGTATGAAGGAGAAAAATAGGTTTTTGTGGAGAGTTATCCTCTGGCAGCTCAGACTCCTGAGGGGATAAGGGAGAGGACACACACACACACACACACACACACACACACACACACACACACACATACACCACTTAGTCTGTGAAGCTGACAGCAATGAAACAATAAAGTTCACTCAGCTGATCAGAGTTTGCCGGGGACCTGGGTCACATGAACGAGTCAGACTCAAGTCACAGTTTTAATTGCTTGAGACTTGACTTGATGCATGAAGAGAAGACTTTGAGACTTGACTTGATGCATGAAGAGAAGACTTTGAGACTTGACTTGATGCATGAAGAGAAGACTTGAGACTTGACTTGATGCATGAAGAGAAGACTTGAGACTTGACTTGATGCAGGAAGAGAAGACTTGAGACTTGATGCAGGAAGAGAAGACTTGAGACTTGACTTGATGCAGGAAGAGAAGACTTGAGACTTGACATGATGCAGGAAGAGAAGACTTGAGACTTGACTTGATGCATGAAGAGAAGACTTGAGACTTGACTTGATGCATGAAGAGAAGACTTGAGACTTGACTTGATGCATGAAGAGAAGACTTTGAGACTTGACTTGATGCATGAAGAGAAGACTTGAGACTTGACTTGATGCATGAAGAGAAGACTTTGAGACTTGACTTGATGCATGAAGAGAAGACTTGAGACTTGATTTGATGCATGAAGAGAAGACTTTGAGACTTGACTTGATGCATGAAGAGAAGACTTTGAGACTTGACTTGATGCATGAAGAGAAGACTTGAGACTTGACTTGATGCATGAAGAGAAGACTTTGAGACTTGACTTGATGCATGAAGAGAAGACTTTGAGACTTGACTTGATGCATGAAGAGAAGACTTTGAGACTTGACTTGATGCATGAAGAGAAGACTTTGAGACTTGACTTGATGCATGAAGAGAAGACTTGAGACTTGACTTGATGCATGAAGAGAAGACTTGAGACTTGACTTGATGCAGGAAGAGAAGACTTTGAGACTTGACTTGGGTTCTGGTGACTTGGGAATTGACTTTGATGACTTATAAAGGTTTCTAAAGTCTTGACAAAAGATCTTGTGTTTGTGTAAATTACTAAAAGTGATGAGATGTTTTTCCAGTAGATGACTGAATTTAAATTATTTTTTTTCAGAATCAGAATCAGAGGACGCATGCCCTCATTCCGGCATCCCACCCACCGCAGACACAGCCATTCGTGGCTGTATGGACGGACATCCGACCAAGCAGGAGGTAATACGGGGGCACGACAAAAGAAAAGAAAGCTCGCACACTGCAAGGCTCCAAGTTGAGTGTATTTATTTTACACCGGTGGTGGTGGTGGTGGTGGTGGTGCTGGTGGTGACGTTTTGGCCAGCACCCTGCCCTTCCTCAGACCCGGAGGCACGAACCTGCGACCCTTGTGTTGGTAGGCAGGGAATCTACCGCTACACTACCCGGACGCCCCACAATTAGCATTTTAATGCTTTTCATGTGTGAGATTAGATAAATAAAAAGGTGAGCTACAAAGAAAGCGGCGGTAGTGCAGTCATGTGTTTGTAGTCCACTGTTCTGTCCATACTTACTTGTAATGGAAGAATATTGCTAACGATATGAACAATGATGTCAGCGACAGTCCGTGACCAATCAGAACCAAGTAGAAGAGATTCATCGCCGTCTGCAAGAAAACACAATGAATACAACATGACCTATCCACCTTATTTCTAGATGCCATGATGCCTTTTTTTTGCAATTCCAGCAGCCCGCGGGGCGCCAGTTGCCCACCCCTGCCGTAGAGCTCAGTGAAGTGAGCAACAATCTCCCACAGTTTGACTTCCGGTTTAACGATTTTAACCCTAAACCCCCGTAACGCGTCCAGCTTGGCAAAAATCTCGTTGATAAATATCCAGAGTTGTTCAAAGAGCAACAGAAATAGCGGATGTGATATATAAAATGATTACATTCCCTCAAATAAGTCGTCAAACAAGTGTATTTATTGTGACAAGCAACTTTTTTTCCCCAGCATCAGAATTTTAACGAGGAAATGCGCAAGCTGCAACGATCAGTCACGTTCTAAACCAGACCTTGCACCCATAATTATTTTACAGCGGGGCATTCAAAAATAAGGTGGATACAGTATATAATTTATATTATTATATACTATATATTTTTTTCCCTCTCATCCTTGAACATACCCTCCTGCCGTGATTGGTGTTGGCAGTGCATTTGGTGTAGTTGGTCCAGGTCCTGTTGCTCTCCTCGTGGCGCCCCCAGTCGCCCGTCTCAGTGCAGTGTTTGGATGCCACCTCTGTTAACACATTTTATGAAAAACAAAACATGCTGTAAAGATGCAACTTCTGTCTCCCTTGATCTATGGTGGCCTGTAGCTGACACAAAAACGTTAGCTAATTGGAGCAGAGGTCACATCTTGTGAAGAGCTATGTAAAATTGTGGAATAATAATTGGGATTTGTTGTTTGCTCTTTTTGGCTTGAGATCAGTCTTTTCAGACTGTGTAGCTAAAGGGCTTGTGACACCAGTTACTCATAGTAGCACTGTCTTCTATTGTTGAGCAGCTGAAATGTAAACACTGTCATAAAATTCGAATGGATGGGAAGTTTTCGTGCCAAAACTGAGAAAAGGCCGGAAAGTGAGTTTTGAAAGGCAGAGATCTCTGCACCTGGTCAAGTAATTGCTGAGTCACTAGTACTAGGGCCGGGCGACAAAATCAAATATCACAATATTTTTTGACCACATACGTATAGCCTACACATATCGATACCTCAATATCGATATTTCAACAATATGGTAGGGATGTCTATTGGTGCTTTCACAAAATATTTACACAATGGGATTTTTGATCAACTATACTACGCGTGCTCGATTCCTAGGCTCGTCCGCTGCGCGGGCTCGCTGAGCTGGTCCTACAGCTTGCATACACAGCTCGGCCGCTGCGTGGCTTCGCCTGCTCTTGTGACATCACTGATGGTGTCACAATGTCTATGACATCAGTGCCTATGACATCATCAGTGATGTCATAAGATGAACATGCTCCTATGACATCATCAGTGCCTATGACATCATCAGTGATGTCATAAGATGATCAGGCTCTTATGACATGATCAGTGGGACAAAAATTGAAACAGACAGGCAGAGATTGCCCACTTGCCCCTTTTATATGTAGATTTCATTGTGGGTATAATGACTAAGTGGGTAAAAGCAAATAATAGAACAGCTAGAACAGTCTGGGAAGTTCAGCAAATGACATCACTTTATTCTGATGCAGACTTTAAAACTCACAACACTTCGGCCGGAGGCAGAACTCTTCGGCTGCTCGGGGTCCTCTCTGGGCTTGGCTGCAGCTGTGCAGCAAACTCTGACACTGGGGACAACTGTTGCCAAAGAACTAATTATTGGGGAATGGAGGTCCCCGTCTTCACCCTCTTTCCAGTTGTGGTTGATGGACATGATCTCTGTGTGGATGAGGGGACTCTGTTTCCTGAGAACCAACTCCCTTAGAAAATGTCTAACTATATGGGACCCATTTTTGGCCTGCCTCGATGAGGTTAGGGGCGACGGGTGACTCGTCCAGCTGGTTTCCTATAGACCTCTTGCGCAAGATCTCAAGTACGGTACATCGTTTACAAGCACATAAGCACCACTGTAATATTGAATGTTCATTATGTACGTATGTTTTTGTTTAATTTCTTTTCTTTTCTTGTGTCTTTTTGTTTTGTTTGTGTTTCTTAATAAAAAATTTGAAAATAAAATATGGGGGGGAACTCACAACACTAATATATAGAAAAAACATCACATGGATGCAACTGGGACGTATCATCAGTGATGTACCCTGGGGTCATAGGATGTTTCGGGTACTGCGACATCATACACCCTCACCCAGGTGATCCAGCCGGGGGTGATCAAGCCCCGACTTACGTCCCAGTAGCTACCCACGGTCAGCCCTCTAGGGAAAGACAGGACCACTCAATCCGCTGCTCCGGAACTACTCTGCCGGGACGGGGAGGCTCTGGCACTTGGAGGGACTGGGCTCTGTGGGTTGACTCCTGTCCGGGCTCCTCCTACGTCTCACCAGGTCCAGGACCTGTGCGTTGCACCAGACTCCCCCGCTCCCAACATTTCATTCCGGTATGATGTTTCTTGGGCCGTGGTGGTACTGCAGGCTCCACTTGCGGCTTGAATGGCCCTCCTACAAGGCCTCTCGTGGATTTGTTGGGCTTCTTCCTCACGGAAGACGCAGGCTGGGGCGCTAACCCATACTGCTCCCGGGTTCCGTCTACATTCCGGCTGTCAACTTACAGTATGCCATATCACAATATTATGATCCATATCACGATATCGATATAATATCGCTGGTGAAAGTAGACCGGAACGGGGCGGTACGTAGCACCATTAAAAGATTTGTTGCCTGAACGCAGTACGGGGAAGAGGGGACAGAGTGACGTGCAGCTGCCTGTCAATCAAAACCCACAGAAGCCGTCACGATCACATTTCCAACCCGCCCTCGGTCTTGGTCTTGTCTCGGTCTCGGGTTAGGTAGTCTCGACTCCAACACTAATATATATATATATATATATATATATATATGTATATGTATATGTATATGTACAGACCTCTCATATACTTGTGTGGTGGAAATCACAGAAAACAGAGCACAGAAATGTACCTTTGGGGTCGAAGTTTCCATAGTAGTCTGGACAGTGCTGCTCTGTGGTGAAGCCAGCTTCACTTGGATCCCAGCACAGCCATCCATCCCACGTCCTGTTGCACATCGGTCCTGACACACAGCCAACCAGTCAGACAGCACCTTCCACTGCGACTGTACATGAACATACTCTGGCAAAGTATGGCATGCTTTTTGGTATTTTCCAAGCTTTTCAGCATAGGTCCAGAAAATATGTATCCTTGTAGGATTACTGCTTGTAAGATCATTGGAGCTAGTCTTATCTATCTAGTGCGGCGTGCCCGCAAACATGACGTATTTTATATAATAATAAATAAATTAATTAATTAATTAATAAATAAGAAAAAAGCCTTTTAGTCTTTTTAGCCTAGTTATTTTCATTTAGGAAGACCAATTTTATTTTCCACTGAGCTACTGTATCATGGGCTTCAAAGCCGTCCCTCTTACCTGCTTTTCTCTGATGAGAGTCTTTCAGGATCTGCTGGAAGCATTCATATTGGGCCGTGGCAATCTTGTTGCGCGTGACCTCAGATTCGCCCTGGTGGTTTTGATTTTGCTGCTCCTCTCGCTGGTAATCGTCGACTTCAGGGCTCGCTAGCACAAGCAGCTGGGACAAAGGCACACACACGGATACACGCACAGACAAAAACGAAATGTGAATTATATTGTTTGTTTAATAAGAGTTCGGCTCAAGTTGTCTACCTCAACTACACTACTATCTTCGCTTCCTTAATACCTTATTAATGATGTCTGTTTGTGTCATAAGAATATCAAAATACATCAGTTTAGATGTGGTATCCACCTTAGTGAGGGAGCACAGCAGCAGCAGAAACAGCGTGCAGTCGGGGTCCATCCTCGCCCGGATCTCGGTGGGGGTTCTGAGGAAAGTTACAAATAGTTTCAAGTTGAGAAAAGGAAACTGGGTCAGCAGGAGAGTTGGCGGTCCCAGTCAACACTATTCATATTGACTCAAAGTTTCATTATGGGGAAAACATATTGGAGACTCATTTTTAAAATAGCCCAATGGCAGATATAATAATGTTTTCTTGTTTTCTTATCACTTTGAATCATAGACTGTATGGATGTAGCCACCGTGCCGTCAGCCATTGATTTGTGGACTGCCGTTTTGAAGCCTCTATTTGGCATTTTGGTCGCTGCCATCTTGGTTCTGCTTGGTTCGGTTTCCCACAGAGCCGCAGCGCCGCCTGCTATTGGTCCGTGATCGAGGAGCTTTTGGCACTTGCGCATTGGCTTCATCTGTCCAAGCCCGAGGTTGCTGCTTGCTTTGGATGTCAAATCATAGATGATAAATAAAGTACAGATGATCAGCTGATATTAGATGGTAAATAAAGTACAGATGATCGGCTGCTATTAGATGGTAAATAAAGTACAGATGGTCAGCTGATATTAGATTGTAAATAAAGTACAGATGATCAGCTGATATTAGATTGTAAATAAAGTACAGATGATCAGCTGATATTAGATGATAAATAAAGTACAGATGGTCATCTGCTATTAGATGATAAATAAAGTACAGATGGTCACCTGCTATTGGATGATAAATAAAGTACGATGATCAGCTGTTATTAGATGGTAAATAAAGTACAGATGATCAGCTGTTATTAGATGGTAAATAAAGTACAGATGATCAGCTGATATTAGATGATAAATAAAGTACAAATGATCAGCTGATATTAGATGGTAAATAAAGTACAGATGATCGGCTGATATTAGATTGTAAATAAAGTACAGATGATCAGATGCTATTAGATGATAAATAAAGTACAGATGATCAGCTGTTATTAGATGGTAAATAAAGTACAGATGATCAGCTGCTATTAGATGATAAATAAAGTACAAATGATCAGCTGTTATTAGATGGTAAATAAAGTACAGATGATCAGCTGATATTAGATGGTAAATAAAGTACAGATGATCAGCTGATATTAGATGGTAAATAAAGTACAGATGATCAGCTGATATTAGATGGTAAATAAGGTACAGATGATTAGCTGCTATTAGATGGTAAATAAAGTACAGATGGTCAGCTAATATTAGATGGTAAATAAAGTACAGATGGTCAGCTAATATTAGATGGTAAATAAAGTACAGATGGTCAGCTAATATTAGATGGTAAATAAAGTACAGATGGTCAGCTGATATTGGAGGGTAAATAAAGTACAGATGATCAGCTGATATTAGATGGTAAATAAAGTACAGATGATCAGCTGATATTAGATGGTAAATAAAGTACAGATGATCAGCTGATATTAGATGGTAAATAAGGTACAGATGATTAGCTGCTATTAGATGGTAAATAAAGTACAGATGGTCAGCTAATATTAGATGGTAAATAAAGTACAGATGATCAGCTGATATTAGATGGTAAATAAAGTACAGATGGTCAGCTAATATTAGATGGTAAATAAAGTACAGATGGTCAGCTAATATTAGATGGTAAATAAAGTACAGATGTTGAGCTGATATTGGAGGGTATTTTTATGTGATTGGGAGAAACAGGTAAAAATGTCAGCACTTTCTGTACTGAATAATTCCCCCCCAGAGTTCAATAAAAAAAATCCTTCCGGAGCTGCAGCAGCTGCTAACCTGATCCAGCCCTCTGCAGCATGCTTTAGTTTTGTATTTGCAGGCCTACTTTTAATTACCACACTTTTAGTATTTTTATTGTTTTTATTTATTATTAATTGCATTGTATATATTTTGGGTTGCTTCCTTGACATTACCTTTATTAAGCTGTACCTGCTGGCAAAACCCCCCTTTCCTCCAGAGACGATACTATTATTATGATGAACTTCATAGCAACTATCAAAATTGCCTCATTCGACATCCAGCATACGTGTGTACTAGATTCAAAACATAAAAATATATTTTGCGGTCACGATATTCAAAAGCCCTGTTTGAAACCTGGTATCTATTACAGAAATAGTGGACTACAGTAGTGTGCTCACCATTTTTTTAACTGGTGCCCGAATTCTCAACTGTTAATTTGATTCACTGTAAAATACCCACAATGCAGAACAATTTCTAGTGAACAGTGAATGTACAGTACCATACAATTTCTCCCATATACCACAATGCAATGCTGTCGTGTTTACCAAAGGAGAAGAAGAGTGAGGTATGTGTCCGAAACTCATTTGATCGTTCCCCATGGGGAATAGTGATTGAGTGAACCATTCCAAACACGGCAAAAGTATGGGTTTTTTGACTGTACTGTATACTATATTTGGGGGCTACCTACATTTTGGAGATTTTTTCTTCATCAAATCCAATGAAACTCCCGATATAGATTAGTTCTATTTTAAAACTTCAGAATACATTTCAAAAATTTATATTTAGGGGTTGCCTGCTGTTCATTTTTGTATCAAGAGCTGTGTAAATAAATCATAATCATAATAAAACCATGGCCTCCAAGCCCATGTTTTTACTTTTCAATGCAGGACTCCCCGTTTTGGATGTTTGGGTTACAGATTTGGCCTCTAGCTTCCTTTGTTCCCCACAGCTTCCTTCCTGTGTCGTTATTATGCGTGTTAAGCAACTTTAACTAGAGTTTGGCAAAAGACAGGTCAATGTGGACGTTTGTCAGAGAGCTCAGTATCAAGGCAAATACAGTAAGGACACCTCTTTAGATACAGAAGCTTTGCAGAGCATGCAGATGATCCATACATAGTTAGATTTTAAGATAATATGAAATTGGAATGATCTTCATGGGGAAATTGTATTCGTTGCTGCAGTGCTCAATAATTGCATACAGTAGAACAGTAGAACAGTCTGTGATTAATCACCCTAAGATGAGGAGCAGTCTGTGATTAATCACCCTAAGAGGAGGAGCAGTCTGTGATTAATCATCCTAAGAGGAGGAGCAGTCTGTGATTAATCACCCTAAGAGGAGGAACAGTCTGTGATTAATCACCACGAGGAGGAACAGTCTGTGATTAATCACCCCGAGGAGGAACAGCCTGTGATTAATCACCCTAAGAGGAGGAGCAGTCTGTGATTAATCACCCTAAAATGAGGAGCAGTCTGTGATTAATCACCCTAAGAGGAGGAACAGTCTGTGATTAATCACCCTAAGAGGAGGAACAGTCTGTGATTAATCACACTAAGAGGAGGAACAGTCTGTGATTAATCACACTAAGAGGAGGAATAGTCTGTGATTAATCAGCCTAAGAGGAGGAACAGTCTGTGATTAATCACCCTAAGAGGAGGAATAGTCTGTGATTAATCACCCTAAGAGGAGGAATAGTCTGTGATTCATCACCCTAAGAGGAGGAGCAGTCTGTGATTAATCACCCTAAGAGGAACAGTGTGATTAATCACCCTAAGAGGAGGAACAGTCTGTGATTAATCACACTAAGAGGAGGAGCAGTCTGTGATTAATCACCCTAAGAGGAACAGTGTGATTAATCACCCTAAGAGGAGGAACAGTCTGTGATTAACCACACTAAGCAGAGGAATAGTCTGTGATTCATCACCCTAAGAGGAGGAGCAGTCTGTGATTAATCACCCTAAGAGGAGGAACAGTCTGTGATTAATCACCCTAAGTGGAGGAACTGTGATTCCAGAGTATTCCCTGTGCATTCTCACTTCCCTGCAGGTTACCGTCGGCCCTGAACACACACATCCCCCCACCCTCCGACCACAGCCGGCCTCATCAACAGAAAACCCCCACTGACACACACACACGCATGCGCACGCACACACACACACACACACACACACACACACACACACACACACACACACACACACACACACACACACACACACACACACACACACATATACTGTGTGTATATATACTATATATATATATATATATATATATATATATATATATATATATATAGCTCCTAATTATTGTGTATATTGTGTGTATTGGATTTTGGTTTTAGTCATTTTTATTTCTTGGCTTCATCTTCTGGTTTTGACTGCTATGCTCCATATACGTGACACTCAAATTCCTCATATGTAATCTGATTACCTACCTACCTGTGGCAATACAATGGATTTTCATTCTCATTTTGTAAAGATGTAATGCATCACTCTTTTTCAGTATATGTGAGTCTTATTTGACATTTTTACCAATTTTGACCACATTTTTAACGCCCTTACAGGATGGAATTGTTTTCTTTAAAAAAAGTGTAATCCCCCCCATGCTGCTGTCATTTTAGTGTTGTTTTACCCCTGCTGCATCAGACCCCCCCATGCTGCTGTCATTTTAATGTTGTCTTACCCCTGCTACATCAGATCCCCCATGCTGCTGTCATTTTAGTGTTGTCTTACCCCTGCTGCATCAGACCACCCATGCTGCTGTCATTTTAGTGTTGTTTTACCCCTGCTGCATCAGACCCCCCCATGCTGCTGTCATTTTAGTGTTGTTTTACCCCTGCTGCATCAGACCCCCCCATGCTGCTGTCATTTTAGTGTTGTTTTACCCCTGCTACATCAGATCCCCCATGCTGCTGTCATTTTAATGTTGTCTTACCCCTGCTGCATCAGATCCCCCCATGCTGCTGTCATTTTAATGTTGTCTTACCCCTGCTACATCAGATCCCCCATGCTGCTGTCATTTTAGTGTTGTCTTACCCCTGCTGCATCAGACCACCCATGCTGCTGTCATTTTAATGTTGTCTTACCCCTGCTGCATCAGACCACCCATGCTGCTGTCATTTTAATGTTGTCTTACCCCTGCTGCATCAGATCCCCCATGCTGCTGTCATTTTAATGTTGTCTTACCCCTGCTGCATCAGATCCCCCATGCTGCTGTCATTTTAGTGTTGTCTTACCCCTGCTGCATCAGATCCCCCATGCTGCTGTCATTTTAGTGTTGTCTTACCCCTGCTGCATCAGACCACCCATGCTGCTGTCATTTTAGTGTTGTCTTACCCCTGCTGCATCAGACCCCCCCATGCTGCTGTCATTTTAGTGTTGTCTTACCCCTGCTGCATCAGACCCCCCCATGCTGCTGTCATTTTAGTGTTGTCTTACCCCTGCTGCATCAGACCCCCCCATGCTGCTGTCATTTTAGTGTTGTCTTACCCCTGCTGCATCAGACCCCCCCATGCTGCTGTCATTTTAATGTTGTCTTACCCCTGCTGCATCAGACCCCCCCCATGCTGCTGTCATTTTAGTGTTGTCTTACCCCTGCTGCATCAGACCCCCCCATGCTGCTGTCATTTTAATGTTGTCTTACCCCTGCTGCATCAGACCCCCCCCATGCTGCTGTCATTTTAGTGTTGTCTTACCCCTGCTGCATCAGACCCCCCCATGCTGCTGTCATTTTAATGTTGTCTTACCCCTGCTGCATCAGACCCCCCCATGCTGCTGTCATTTTAGTGTTGTCTTACCCCTGCTGCATCAGACCCCCCCATGCTGTTGTCATTTTAATGTTGTCTTACCCCTGCTGCATCAGACCCCCCCATGCTGCTGTCATTTTAGTGTTGTCTTACCCCTGCTGCATCAGATCCCCCATGCTGCTGTCATTTTAGTGTTGTCTTACCCCTGCTGCATCAGACCACCCATGCTGCTGTCATTTTAGTGTTGTCTTACCCCTGCTGCATCAGACCCCCCCATGCTGCTGTCATTTTAGTGTTGTCTTACCCCTGCTGCATCAGACCCCCCCATGCTGCTGTCATTTTAATGTTGTCTTACCCCTGCTGCATCAGACCCCCCATGCTGCTGTCATTTTAATGTTGTCTTACCCCTGCTACATCAGACCCCCCCATGCTGCTGTCATTTTAATGTTGTCTTACCCCTGCTACATCAGACCCCCCCATGCTGCTGTCATTTTAGTGTTGTCTTACCCCTGCTGCATCAGACCCCCCCATGCTGCTGTCATTTTAGTGTTGTCTTACCCCTGCTGCATCAGACCACCCATGCTGCTGTCATTTTAGTGTTGTCTTACCCCTGCTGCATCACACCACCCCATGCTGCTGTCATTTTAGTGTTGTCTTACCCCTGCTGCATCAGACCACCCATGCTGCTGTCATTTTAGTGTTGTCTTACCCCTGCTGCATCAGACCCCCCCATGCTGCTGTCATTTTAGTGTTGTCTTACCCCTGCTGCATCAGGCACCCCCATGCTGCTGTCATTTTAGTGTTGTCTTACCCCTGCTGCATCAGGCACCCCCATGCTGCTGTCATTTTAGTGTTGTCTTACCCCTGCTGCATCAGACCACCCATGCTGCTGTCATTTTAGTGTTGTCTTACCCCTGCTGCATCAGACCCCCCATGCTGCTGTCATTTTAATGTTGTCTTACCCCTGCTGCATCAGACCACCCATGCTGCTGTCATTTTAATGTTGTCTTACCCCTGCTGCATCAGACCACCCATGCTGCTGTCATTTTAGTGTTGTCTTACCCCTGCTGCATCAGACCCCCCATGCTGCTGTCATTTTAGTGTTGTCTTACCCCTGCTGCATCAGACCCCCCCCATGCTGCTGTCATTTTAGTGTTGTCTTACCCCTGCTTCATCAGACCCCCCATGCTGCTGTCATTTTAATGTTGTCTTACCCCTGCTGCATCAGACCCCCCATGCTGCTGTCATTTTAATGTTGTCTTACCCCTGCTGCATCAGACCCCCCCCATGCTGCTGTCATTTTAATGTTGTCTTACCCCTGCTGCATCAGACCCCCCCATGCTGCTGTCATTTTAGTGTTGTCTTACCCCTGCTGCATCAGACCCCCCATGCTGCTGTCATTTTAATGTTGTCTTACCCCTGCTGCATCAGACCCCCCCATGCTGCTGTCATTTTAATGTTGTCTTACCCCTGCTGCATCAGACCCCCCCATGCTGCTGTCATTTTAGTGTTGTCTTACCCCTGCTGCATCAGACCCCCCCATGCTGCTGTCATTTTAGTGTTGTCTTACCCCTGCTGCATCAGACCCCCCCATGCTGCTGTCATTTTAGTGTTGTCTTACCCCTGCTGCATCAGACCACCCATGCTGCTGTCATTTTAGTGTTGTCTTACCCCTGCTGCATCAGACCCCCCATGCTGCTGTCATTTTAGTGTTGTCTTACCCCTGCTGCATCAGACCACCCATGCTGCTGTCATTTTAGTGTTGTCTTACCCCTGCTGCATCAGACCACCCATGCTGCTGTCATTTTAGTGTTGTCTTACCCCTGCTGCATCAGACCCCCCCATGCTGCTGTCATTTTAGTGTTGTCTTACCCCTGCTGCATCAGGAAGCCTTTATCAGTTTATATGATTCATATCTTCTCCAACACACATGTACACATGCAGCCATATCTCTCTAACACCATTTCCAGACTCTTATTTTCCTAGAAGTGAAGCTCCCTATAGCTACATGGGCCTTCTGTATCAAAACATGAGGATTCCCACCATTTCCCTTGTCAGGAACTCCAATTAGAAACACATTTGAGAGGCTGAAGTCACCATGTGAGCAGGGCTTTGTTGTTAGATTGCACAACTGAATTCACCAGTCTTGTACATTCCCTCTCTGAGCTAAAAGTCAACAATTTAGGAACTAACACAGTAACCCAACACAATAACACATCAGCACTAAGCTCTCCTCTCCTCCTTATCCATTACAAAACATAATAATTGCTGCCATAGCACAAACCAACAGCTAATTCTGGCCTTAATATTAGGACCAGCAACACATCAAATAATCATATTTGTGTGCAGGGCCGTAACCAGGGTTCCGAAATAGGGGAGGTAACGGGCGCCGCCAAATTCTTTTTTAGGGTTTTTTCCCCCCTTTTTTAGCCATATTTAGATTAATATCATTTTAAATCAACATTAGGATTATACTGTTGTGATGTCATTATTCAGTATATTCTCTTTCATGTCACCACCTGCTCAGCTCTCCTGTCAACATAATTGTAACTAACAAACACAAACTGTTTTAGCCAAATTCATATCAAAATGACACCTACAAACACAGGTACACAACCCAAGCCGTACACAACACACAAAGTCATCATCGATAATAAAAAAAACATACAGAGGGACATTTATTTATTCCTGATAGGAACGATTGAAAAATAAAATAAAATATATTATGTTGTTTTTAACTTTACACCACCTCTTTTTGTTACTTATTGGGTCATGAAACTGAAACCATGCATATAGCCACCTGCATACCTGACTTCGGGAGCTTGGCAATTGGCATCATGCATGATTAGCCAGTAGCATCCCAATGTGTCACACAGGTAACATTACTTAACACGTTCACTGCCATTGACGAGTTATCTCGGCTTACAGAATCCGACGGTTCACTGCCAAAGACGAGTTATCTCGGCTTAAATTTTTTTTTTTTTTTTTTGACGGTGGGACGTGGATCAACGCTCCCCACGTCTCCTATAAAAATATTGGAGTCAGCGAACGTGTACAACCCATTCCACGGACCCACTAAGTGGCGACAGTGCTCTCCACACTAGGAAAAGCAGAGCCAAAACTGTAGGGTAACGCGCGAGGAAACCATTCTCTACTGTAAAATGGATTGGCGAAAACGCTTTCACTTTCGCGCATTATCGCGCTGGGAGTTGGCGGTGGGGGATTCCAAAAATAGACTGGGTGGAAAACACTTTGAAACACGCAGCATAAAGCCTAGAATCGCACAAAGCTTCATCAAAGCTCTCAAACCCAAGAAACAAGTGAGCCCTATCCACACTCGCTGCCAGGGAGGGAGGCTGCTCAAACTCGCAGCAGCAGCAGCAGCAGCAGAACACTCGCTTGTGACAAACGCTGCGGAGGAGAACGCCCACGGAGGGAGGAGTTGGAAGCAGAGGGGGGTTTCCTGCTGTTATGGAGGAAATTACTGTTCAAAACTATTGTTTAGATGTCTGACGTCTTACTGATGCCAAAAATGAATGGTTAAAGTGAGTGTTCTATCGAATTTCACAAAAAGCCGTTTATCTCAGAATAAATTTCCAGACGCTGAAACCATGCTGTATTCAACTGCTAATGCTTACATAACTACTAACTCTACAAACTAACTCTTTTAGACAGAGAAAGCACACATTCTATTAGTTCTTTTGAGATATTGTGTGTTCACAAAATCCTAGCAGAAAAGAATCCTCGGGTCTTGAAAGATGAGCCAGAATCCTCAAAAAAACCCTCTGGCAGAACCTACCTACAGTAAAAAAAAAAGGCTGGCAGTGAATGTGTTAAGAGACAGACTAGACACTTACTTTCTTGGTTGTTGCTAAAAAATCTGTCAGTGTCACTCACTGTCTGTCGTTCACTCGCTCACTGTCTCGCAGCTCGCTCACCTTCAATTATCTCGCCAGGCAGACAGACAGTCATCACTCACCACCATGCTGCTGCTCTCTCGGAATCAAGTTACCGCGGACGCGGCGTCAGATGACTTCCTGCCTGACCTACCTTTCGTTTAAAAATAAAAGCGATCCCGTGTTTTTCATGCTTTTCCATGCAGATTGTTTTATTTTTTTCTCTGAAATATTAGGGGAGGTCCGGACCTCCCCGTCCTCATAGCTAGTTACGGCCATGTTTGTGTGTGTACAAAAGGCCCTGCTAGAATATCTAGTTTTGTTATTGTAGTGAATGATTTTTGCATATATCATCGTTGCTTAAACTGGAGCAGAATATCGAATTAAAAAGAGCTACGACCCAAACCTAGGCACCCTAAAAACAACCTGTGGATTCTCATAAATACATTTAATTTGGCGGGTTGTTAGAGCTGCCCAATATATCAATATATCGATATTGTGATATGAGACTAGATATTGTCTTAGATTTTGGATACCATGATAAGTGTTGTCTTTTCCTGGTTTTAAAGGATGCATTACAGTAGATTGTTGTCATTTTCTGAACATACCAGCTGTTCCATTTACCCCCTTAGTCATTATATCCACATTGCTGATGATTATTTATCAAAAAGTCTCGCTGTGTAAATATTTTGTGAAAGCATCAAGTTACAAATGAACATTTAGCCCACTTCATAGAAAATACCGAGATATATTGTGTATCGCCGTTCAGCCTAAAAATACTGAGATATGATTTTTGGTCCATATCGCCCAGCCCTAAAACATGTGTGGCATGTGTGTTTAACTCAACCTGCTCTGCAAAACCTTTTAGCAGCATCTGTCCATCTCCAGAACCATAAGACACAAGAACTTGAATAGTGATCCTAGTCTACAATCTACATGGTGAAAAATGATCAGTGTTAGTGAATGGGACTTACTGATGCAGCAGTAGAAAAATGTGATGACTTTGTTGGTGAAGAGAAGCCGTATGTTCCGTGTGTATCTCCTCCCTGAGTCTGTGAGCTCTACTGGGAAAGAACGTATGTGTCTCCTCCCTGAGTCTGTGAGCTCTACTGGGAAAGAACGTATGTGTCTCCTCCCTGAGTCTGTGAGCTCTACTGGGAAATAAGAGGCGAGACTCATCTCTCCTGATAGCCACTGGCTGGGGCTTTGTGTGACATCACATGCTTGCCTTTTCGGGAGGCTATCCCCAACTATCAATAGGCCTACAGTGCCATGGGGATTCCCAACATCAATTTTGTAAAAAGTTCCAATGAAATGTTCTGGTACAACATGCTCAATTACTCATCATCTACTTATTTAGTGTCCTGACTGCTGGCTTTAATTGGTCTGGGTTCTGTAAACCATAAGCAATCTATTGATTTAGCTTTTATTGGTTTTACTTCCACATCTTCTGCACTTGTACAGTAAAGGTATATTTACTGGCCTTTCTAATGGATTTTTGTATGTATTGCTGTCATTAGAACAATAGGGTATGTGTACCTCATGTCCTGCCTTGTGTCTATTCTGGGTACACTGAGACAAGCATGTCAAACCATATCTTTTTTTGGTTGCTGTGGCAATAAACTATTGTAGCTTCAACCTTATTAAGCTTGCGTTCTGTCCAGGTTCCAGACGATTTCTTATTCTGTTCAATTTATTGATGCTGTTTTTTATTTATTCTTTACCAGCCACATTGCTTTCAAATGAATCAACAGACTAATCAACAGCCCATGATTTCTGGTCCTAGCCAACAGCACCCTCTGCTGGTTACCAAACTTCATGACAACAGTTGGATTACCATGACAAGAAAAAGTTGATGAACCAAACGGTTTTAATCTGTATTTCTTCCTGGCTGTTAGCAGATAACCTAGTGATTTGAAAATGTGTAGCCTATTGAGTGAGTGTACAGAATATTAAGCTTTTCATGAAGTCCATTATATCTTGCATGGTTGTCCCAGTGGGCAGTGGCATCATGACTTTGACCCCCTTGGCAGTTTTCCCAGGCTTCCTTGCTCATGGGCATTATCCCATGGATACTATCCTAACTCCCCCCAATTACATGTCACTTTAAAAGGACTTTTTACTTTGCCTTTTATCATTTGAGATTGTTTTGCTGTATACGAGGGATCAGCATGACACCACTGCAGCAGTTAACTAGTATGAGTTGTGCCATACAAACGTTAATATCTCAAAAACTATACATCACATCAAGTCACTCTTGGGGGGATGTTCAGTATGCTTCTTTCCTTAGGTTAATGCAGTGAAAAAAGCCACTGTAAATTCAACTATTCTTACCCTTATTTGAAAAAATGTAGACGTTTTCTCTCTTCACTGTTTGTGTTTATTAGATAAAGATGTAGACTGCTTGTGAACTGGTATTGGTATCAAGTGTTGTTCATATAGTGCACAAAAAGGCAAGACTAAAAACACTAGGCCTTTCCTCTAGTCTAGATACGGGCTGGCCTTGCACTAACTCATGGTTCCCAAACTGGGGTACACGTACCCATAGGGGTACATGGACGCAATTCAGGGGGTACTTGATAGAAAGGGAAAATGTACTGCTATGAGTCCATTTACGGTTTACCATTACACTGTTTGTCTTTTTGTTTGTTTTTTAATACATGGTACAATAACCCTTGCTTGGATGAGAAAGCTTGGTATTATCAAGTGAGTTTATTAATTTAGTGCACAAAAAGGCAAGACTAAAAACACTAGCATCATTACAGAGGTAAACACACGAGTTGCCCATCTTGGAAGAAAGAAAGCCCATAATGTTCAATGGCTAGACAAGAGGAGCACATTACAGAACACATTGAAATAAAGACAAATACATTCAGTGAGACCACTTTAAGATGGGAGCAAGGGTAGGCTTTTGTTCAATTATAAGCACAAACTGTCAACATAGCACTCTTTACAGTGTTTTAGTTGGAATATATCTTCAAGCAGATCACTAGCAAGAGTATTTTCATTCGTTTGTTAGCGTACTGAATGACTAAGTGCTGAACGTGTTGCTACATTTAGAATTACACAGCTCTTGCTTGTTCAGAGTGCTGTTTTTTACACTCCCATGAGAAGAGGCTCCCTCTTTGGGCCAATCTTAAAAGCACTCGTAGCGATAAAATGCCCCCAGCGGGTGAGTGACAATGGCTCAAAAGAAATACAGGTGTACCATGCTCGCATACATACTACATAAAATTGCTTGACTATGTACATATAAAAAAAAATCAATTTATGTAGGCTATGCTATGTAGCTGTAGTATTGAGCCTCATACTACATACCTGTACATGTGACATGAGAGAAAAAGATTAACGGTACTATGAAGGAAGACTAAGGGCCCTATCTTCGCAAAAGCGGTAATTTAGCGTTTGCGCTCATTTAATGCTGCGCGCAATGCAAATTGGGGGCGTGCACAAGTGCATGCCTGGGGATAGATGGCATTATCCTATCGTCAGCAGCGCACAATTACTTTGCACTAAGAGCTTTTAAAAGCATCTCTGTGCTAAATACCCCGCTGCGCTTGAGCGCACCATAATCTCTGTGCAGTGCAGCGCAGAGTAAAATTCCTTTTGGATATGTCATTACGCACAGCCTTGCCATGCCAGGACATCACATTTTGCTGATAAAATTGCCGTATTGGCAGATAATTCAGTGAGGCTATCAACGATAACTCACTGAGAAACTTTTATCACATCGCAAAGAGGGAAATGAATTGAGAAAACTTGTTGGACAATGGACATAGGCTATTCACCTTCACCTATCTCATAACCCCGGAGGGTTGTTGGCACCACAGACGATCTGTCAATAAGCTCTTTCCATCTCTCTCTGTCCTTGGCACGAGTGAGTCCACTCTATTACGCATGGAGAGAATTACAGCATATTGCATGCCTCGCGCACACACATCGATTGCGACATGGGAATCTGATTGGTTTGTTTGATGTAACGGCCAGGCATTGCCTTGCCACGCCTGTGAATAATTCCTGGTGCTTAAGACGGTCCAAATCCCGTTTGCGCTGGCATTTTGGGGACGCAGATCAGAGCAATTTAGAGAGAGTGGTGTCAGCGGAGGACCAAAATGCGTGACTCATTAGCCAATAAACAGCCAGAAGGGGTCTTGCGCAACTTTTGAATGCTAAAATAAAGCCGATAATGTACAATTTGATTAAAAAATATCAAAGTAAAACACAAACTGTCAATTTTGCTGCAACTCAACAGTGCTGCTTAATCCAGGACCTTACTTCCTGGAACTCTTGAGAGTAAAAAACTGGTCCATTGGAGTGAATGGAGATGTCACAACTCTTCTATATACATGGCTCTGGCGCAGATGATTTGGCATGGCTCTAATTTGCGCCTGCAGCAGGTGCCGTGAACATTTCCGCATCCCCGGCGAGAATTGCATCCCCACCATATTTCGGGGCTGTTTTAACTTAGAAAACAGGGAGGTCACGTCTACCCAGACAATTATATCACTTTTAAACAGTTACATTTCTGTATAAATCATTACAATATGCTCCGGTGACGTGCGTTTAGCTGCTGCCGGGCGGGGGTGCAAAACTCGGAATAACACCTGGACACTTGCGCAAGGCGGTCTGCTATCGTTAAGGCACGCAAACAGGTGCGCAAGCGCAAATAGGGGATATCGCCTGTACCAAGATAGGGCCCATAATTACGTTACAAATATGTTGAGTTATATTTAAAATTTAGTATGTAGGGGTAAATACTGCTAGAGGATAGTCATTAACCTTTTTCACAGCAGCCATTTTGTGTCTAAAACAGGGTATCCGCGGAGTCTTGAAAAGTATTTAAAGTTGCTAAATCAATTTAGGGAAAATTAAGGCCTTTAAAAAGTATTAAAAAGTCTTCATAGCCATTTGAGAGGTATTGCATTTTGTAGCTATTGTGGTGATGGTGTTAAATGAGCATATGATATTGTCCCATATCGATCACAGACCCCTGAATTGAATCGATATTGCATCGTGGCAGACTGTGATATCAGCAAATATAGGTGTGTTTTGCCAAATGCCCATCGACTTAACATACAGTAGTTCAATGGATGTGTTTCTGTCAGTTTTGAGTATTCACAGTATACGTTTGTCATTGTTGGATCTACACATTGGAAATGTATACAGCTTTTGCTAACGCTGTGTGCCAGTGTGACAGGCACAATAAAGTGTTGTGTGCTTCAGTTGACTCAGGTCAGGACAGCCATCACATCAATCGGTAGAAGAGCGAAAGGAGAGAGAATGCACCCTTCCAACCAATCAGAAATAACTCCCCACTCAGGCTTAATATGATTGGTCAAAGAATTTCCCAACCATTCTTTTTGATTCTTCTGTATTTACTGTATATTACTTTGAAGAAAATCTTTCTGTCAGTATACCTTGGTTAAACATAATATCCTTGATCTTCTTTACTGCGGTTGTGGATACATTGGTGACACTGTTGTCATACCCATAATCACAATAAAGAATGTCCTTTTGGGGTATTATTGCTATAGTAGTTAGTATTATTTTGAAGCAACTAAAGATACATTCATGGCATCACAATTCTGATTCGCCTTTCAAGAAAAGACTGTGAAAATGAACCATTCAAACAGCTAGCTATTGAAGCTAACAGCTACAAAGAAGTCATGTGTTGTCTGCCTCATTTTGGTTCTAGGGTCAAATGCAAAATATTTTCATACACGCACAATGTAACATTCATTTTCATGCATTCTAAAATAACTAGGCTATGACTTGAATGTCAGATATGATGACTTCAAAATGGCAGCTGAGCTTTACAATGTACATCAGTGTCTTATTCCAAAATCCAGTGTGGTCCAGTGTTGGAGTCAGAAAGTTGAAGAATCAAAATTCAATAACAATGGGAACTTTCACTCCCAATCAGCACTCAATAGATGGGATATGAAGCATGTTTTCTCATGAGTTATTTCAACTTTTGAATTTTTTGCGTTCTACTTTTTAAATTGCCAGTGAAATGATCCCAACAATGGTATAACCAGTGGACCCGAGATTCTCTTATCAAGCAGAGAGATAGCCTGGTTAAAACCATGAAAAAGAGGAAACCTCACTCTGGCACTGGCTCAGATGCAAAGATTTAGTAAAAAGACAACGTTTCGGCCTGGTGGCCTTTGCCAAGTCCTGTGAAACTGCACACTCTGGCTCAGATGCAAAGATTTAGTCAACTTGACTAAATCTTTGCATCTGAGCCAGAGTGTGCAGTTTCCTCTTTTTCATTGGATTTTTGCCCGTCAGCAGCACCTCACTGAGACTTCACGTGTGCATTCTCTTCACGTTGATAAAACCATCCTGATAACATGATCTCACATTGTTACATTCTACATTTCGGTCTGGACTCCAAGCCATCCACAGTGATTTCAGTGGGAGTACTTGCCTTGATAGACAACTCCTTCAGCCAATCAGCTACGCCAAATCCAGCCAATCAGCGTCAGATCCAGTCAAATCCAAATTCACCAAATTAAAGAATGGTGAAAACATATTTTCCACCGAAAACCTTTGCTGGTGCCACCTCTTGTTGTCGTTTAATTGTTGATATACAGTACCATGGTCTGGGTGAATACTCTTTTCTGATTGGCTGGCAGGTGTGCGTTAAAACCATTTAATGCACACGTAGTCCATCAAGTGTAATCACATGTTGTAAATTAATCCGCTACCCAACCTGCACAGCTGTTTAATTAAGCAGCACAGCAGCTCCACAGGATGGCGCTGTATGCGGACTAGATTAACGTTACCTCCCGACGTTGCCTGGCTGGTCTCCAAGGTTTGTCCCATTTACTGGAGCGCACTGAACATCGTTTCCATTGCATTGCGAATGCTTTTATTTTATATTGTTAGCAAATGACCAAGGTATAAGCGGGATAATCAACTCTAATCAACTAGGTGTGCGTTAAATTATTTTAATGCACTTTGCCTCCACGTCGTGCATTAAAATCGTTCAAGGACATCTAGGAGTTGATTATCCCTTACGAAGGTTATGATGTCAACTACGAGGCAGGTCCCTGATTGGCCTGTGCACTTTGTAATTTCTGAAAACGCCCGCCCCCTGCTGGAGGCCAGATGGATCCGCAGAACCAAACAGAATGTGAGTAGAGAGAGGCAGTGTGGCCAAACCAGATTAAGCATTGTGAATAGGGAAGGCCCCTATATATATATATACATACAGTATATATATATATATATATATATATATATATATATACATATATACACACACATATACATATATTTAGTTATATCTCCATCCCGGTGTATATATATTTACAACAGGCAATTATGGTGAGGGTAAGTGCATTACACATACAGTAGACCTGTATCCGTGTCCATCCTGCAAGCTCACCAGATGTTCTAAATAGAGGCAAATAGTGTGCCTTATATCATCATACAGTATGTAATGATTACAGGCAGAAAGAAGGCACCCTCTATATGGGATCGCTATGGGACATGGTGTTCACATGGACACTTTGCTGTGAAGAATCTGGCTGGTGATCTTCAGTTAACATGGTGCACAAAGACATCGACAGTAGCTACATAATGCTTCAACATGACAGATCCTGCTTTTGTACTTGAGCTAGCTTACGGTAACGTTAATGCTTTCTTTGGCAAGGTTGGACAATTGCATAACCCAACGACAACAATGCCTATGTGAGCGCGAGTAAAAGAAGATGAAGATTTCAGCTAAATAACAAGGTATTTTCAAGTCAACTTGGCATCTTGGGGGCTTCTGGAGACTTGGATTAAGCCAGACAAGCAGTATTTTTTCCTTTTTTTTTTAGGTTTTAAAGTTGGTCACCATTCACTTCCATTGTTTAGGAGAATGGTGTAACTCTGTTTCCTTGGGGGAAAAACACAAATGTTTTGTGGACTAAAAAACTTCACCCAAGCATGAGGGTGAGTAGATAACAACTGAATTTTCATTTTGGGGTAAACTGTTCCTTTCAATGGACATTTAAATGAAGCGCTGAATGACGAAAGAAGAACGCTCGTCTCTAGCTTCGCTTGGTCAGAGGTCTCCCCTCACGGACGTGCTTTGCACTCCTCTTCTCTGTCCTCCCCTTCACCTTCCTCAGGCGTCGCGGAGGTGGCGTGCCTCTCGACTCGCTGTCCTCCTGAGCGCTGGACGTATCCATCCCGTCTCGCTCTTCAGGGATATTGGGTATGGCCCCGCTGCTCCCGTCTAAAATGTTCCGGAGGTAAGGGTCCTCGGGCGTGCACGTGGCCGTGGTACCGCTCTCGCTGCTGCTCAGGTCAGGCTCTTCACCATAGCGCCCCCTGTGGTGTGGGAGGGAAGACGCCCTGATGGAAGGCCTGTCGCGCTCCCCCTCGCGGAGGCTCTGCTGAGGCTCGTTCATGTCCACCCCCGAGTCCAGGCTGGTGTCGTTGCTGCTCGGGGGACGGTGGCGGCTCTGGAGCTCAATGATAGAGTGGCGCACCTGGGCAGCCGGCTTCCCGTCCAGGGAGACGAACCAGGCCCGGGGGTGAGACGAGGAGGACTTTCCCCGAGTCAGCTCCAGCAAGGTGCGCTCTGAGATCCCCTGGAGCTCGCCGGGCACTCCATGCCCCCCACTGAAGGCCTCCATCCCAGCCGCCTCGTTGAGAGTCCCAGGCACAGAGACGGAGGATTCAAGGAGGTTAGTGTAGCGTCCCCACACGCCGGGATTGGGGACTTGGCCTTGGGGAGGAGTCTCCAGAGGCTGGGGCTCGTCTTGGCTGCTCTGCTGTGGGTTGTTTCCAGCTTGGGGGTGGTGGTGAGGGACTTTGGGGAGGGTCTGGGTGTAGCCGTCTTTACTAGACTGCTCTGAGTGAGCATCGTACTCACCTCCGTTACGAGGGAAGGTGGCAGACTTCAGCTGTTGCTCCTGAGCACTGAAAAGCTCTGGAGCCTGTATGATGGCCACCGGCTGGTTGTACATGTGAACCAGCTTGTCTTGGAAGAAGTTATCTGAGTTCATGTTGCCCCGGTTCTGTTCAGACTTCTCCCGGATTCGAGCCACCTCTTCGCTGTTGATGTAGTGATGCGGTTGCTGGGGACCTTTCGTCCGATCCGGCGCCATGTTCTCGTACAGGGGAGCCGCGGCGTGAGTCCCTGGGTCTTCCACGTAGATGTTGTAGTTGGCTTTGTGCCTGGGCGTGGAGGAGGGCTCGCACTGAACACTGCGTGAAGCCAGGCTGTGGGCACCGGAATGGAACAACAAACCCTCTTCCATGTGGGTCGAGGTGGTCTGGTCCTTTTTCAGAACCGCCAGCTTGGAAAAGCGTGCTCTCCTTCTCCTGGGCTCTCGACGGGAACCTCTGTGGGTGGGAGACAGAAAATGTGATCAAGATAAACCAGAGTTCTAGATGGCTGCATTCCAAACATGTCAGGCCGAAAGGGATTCCTCACCATTTCTAATTTTAGACTGCTGTTTTTCCTCAGCAGGCACTTTCATTTGTCCTTCATCCCTCATACAACAGAGGTTGTTGAATCAAATGAATTCATGAGGTAATTCATGAGGTAATTCATGAGGGTAATGTATGAGGTATTTTATGAGCTGTTTCAGTCATTGTCATTTCTACCAACCTTATACCGTATATCTAGTTATTCTGAAAAGAATGAATGTCCTAGTTCAAGATGTGGGAATTATAAGGCAAATGAATATCATTTGAGTTCAATATAATACACAACACAAGGTGTTTCTTCATGATCAAAACTGATATTTAACTAGTCATTTGACTGCAATGATTTCTTACCCGCAGTGACACAGCAAGACAGAAAGAAATCCAATCACTATGACCAACGTTCCTCCCAGTATTCCCATTAGCAGGTAGTTGTGGTACGATATGAAATCCATAGAGTTTGCATGTCCCATGTAATCTGGATGGACAAAGTTATAGATATACAATACAGATTTCAGAACACTTTGTACAAACAGCATTTACATGACAAGGTAGAGGAGTATCTTAGGGGGTATCAGCCCCTCCACAGAGGGAGGTGGGTGCTCTCAGGACAGGACAGTATTCACAACAGAAAGAAATGGGTAAACCCAAGAAGGACCTGGAGCACTCCATTCACTGGAATGGATTTAATTGAGTAGGTGCAAAGTCAAAACGTTTTGACTCTGATGAAGACGGTGTCGCGTCGAAACGTTGGTCTGCACCTAGTGAATTAGATCAATTCCAGTGAATCAAGTGCTCCAGGTCCTTCTTGGGTTTACCCATTTCTTTCTGTTGTTAGCATTTACAAGACATTGAATTCAAAAACGTTTAATATTCCCATGTTGTGATACCATTTGATGAGGGCATAGGGGCAGCAATCCAGTATCCAAGATGAGAGGCTGTGTACGTCCAGACCAGGCCATCACTGACCTTTTTCACTATCCCCAGACCCTGAGTCTCCCAGGCACCTTCAAATAAGAGAGAATACTTTGGTTTTTCTGTTGCTACGCATCACAGATTCAGTCAATAATATCAATCAATGCAGCTACTCTACAGCATTGGTTGGTTCTCAAACTTTTTCATGCCAAGGACCCCTAAACTGACAAATTAAACCACGAACCCCCAGTTGATAAGATTGTGTCCCAGGGTCCCCCATCTGATAAGATTTTTGCTTTTAGATTACCAAAACAGGCATACATTCTGTCATTGAGTTACTAATGGATGGTATTATATGGAAAATAAATTACCCACGTTTTTGCTGGGGAGTGGGGACCCCCTGGAACCCCGTCAAAGACCGCTGGGGGTCCCTGGACCCCACTTTGAGAACACTTATCTCCTGGATTATGAGTTTACATGAATTATTTATTGCCTTGTTAAGTATTATTTTAGCAATAATACTCAAGAAGGAAATGGTTATTTTGGCTTTAATACAACAGCTTTTAAATAACAGTTTTTCCTACCAGTCTTGATGTTGAAGGCCCAGGCTGGCACAGTATCAGAGGCCCTGAGGTTGGTGGTGTGTCCCAGGGGCAAGCTGATCTGGATGGGCCCTCGAACTTGGAGCTGCTCACCACCAGAGTACAGTAGAACACTAATGGCTGCCACCGCCTTCAGCTCGACGCTCCTGTACACTGAAAACAGTAACACATGCAGGAGACTAGAGTGAGAGGAGAAGTCCATCTGAGACCTGTTAGTAAACATGACAATACTCACCCCAGATCAGAGATATAACAGATGCGTCATCTGAAACGGAATTCTCATTTAAATCACTCTGCTCACCCTATTGTCATATTTTTTTCCCACTTTGAGAGACATACACGCTATCCACACCTTAAACATCAAATTCAAGGACTTTTCAGGCCAAATTCCCTCAAATTCAAGGACCCAGCATGGCATAGTTTTGAGACGCGGATCGAGGTTAATTATACTGTTAGAACACTGATAATTTTTCATAATGATAACCTTCCACCTTTACAGAAGCTCACAGACAACAACTAAAAAGACAGAATGAAGCTGGAATGTGTGTAAACCCTTCTCAACTGTGCTGTGTTAAACCTATTTAATAACGTTAAGTAAAAGAAAAAATCAAAAGAACTTAAATTTCCATTCTTGCACTTTCAATGATCCATGTCTATTTATGCCCATTTTCAAAAACCTTCAAAGCCTTAATTCTTCATGATTTCAGAGCCGTGGGAACCCTGGAAATGGAAGATTTTAAAACTCAAGAGTAGATTTAACACATCCTTAGAGAAAGCTCACCTGATTTGCTGATGATGATGCCTGGAGTGCAGTTGCCACAGTCCTTGGCTAGGTGGTGCTGTGGTACAGTCAGGTAAGCGGTCACGGAGGAGACGTTGCTGTTCTCAGAGAGTGTGAGCAGGTTCTTGGGGAATTGAATGTTGGGCTGGGATGAACTATCTGTGAAGACAACATGGGATATTAATATACATCCCAAACAGGAAGTTCCCACCAAGCAATCAGATTGGTCAAATAGACATTTAGAACGTGCCCAAATCAGCATAACAGCACACATGACTCATATCCATGCTCATAATAGCCAATAATCATAAAGCACACCCTCTCGTGTAATCTCAGTGAGATTATACGCCTTATTATACTAGTGAGATTATCTCAGTACTCTAATAAGGCGGGGCGGGGCGGGCAGGGGCCGAGCACACGCAGCGGGCGAGACCTCGAGGGCAAACCAACAAGGCACGGGAGGTAGAAATGAGCGCTGCCAGTTGAGCAGGTGAGCCTGCGTAGCATGCGAGGCAGCGAGGGATGCTAGAAAGGAACGCAATATTTCTAGAATTGCTTAATTGAACGTGGGGACACGTACCAGGTAACTTCCCAGTGATGAGAACTGAGTCTTCAAACAGCCAGATGTTGCCCTGGTTATGAGGGAGCAGCAGCAGGGTCACAGAAGAGAATACTGCAGGGGCACAAACACAAGGCACACACACACAAATCAAACACAAGTTCGACAAATGCGGTGTGTCAACAAAAAGCAAATACTGTGTCAACAAAAAGCTAATACTGTGTAAGTGGCAGTATAGTTTTCCATGCAGAAGAAAATTGAGCGAAAGGACACAGATGTGGGTTCCAGGGGTCCCCAGCAAAAGGGGAAACATTTATTTGAACTTTAATTTGATCCTTGGGTCAATTTAGGGGTCCATGAGGTGAAACGTTTGTGAAGCAGTGAGCTAGATTGTTTGCCTTGTGTTGCTTGTTGGGGTCCAGGCTGAGGGCTGCAGGATACTGTAGTTCAATTGTTTGCCTTGCTCAAATCTGCTCATCTATTCAGTGTTCTTTCTTTCTTTCTTTCTTTCTTTCTTTCTTTCTTTCTTTCTTTCTTCTTTCTTTCTTTCTTTCTTTCTTCTTTCTTTCTTTCTTTCTTTTCTCCCTCTCCTGCCATGCTTGTTTATATAAGTTGTCCAGTTTCTCTTTATTGATTGTGTTTAGGTAGATCTAGCTAGACTATTTTCTGTGAAGCCCTTAGAGACCTGCCTGTGAATTAGGGCTATAAATAGACTTGACATGCAATGAAATGATCAAAACACGAGCTACAAATATGTATTTTCATAGACGTGTTTCTCTGCCTTCTCCTGTGTTTTCAGGACACAAAAGCGGTGTACAGTGACTCATACGACATAGCCTGAGACCGGCAATGCCACCAGCAGATGGCGACACCGTTTCAAGTGCTTCTTTTTTAGTGTTCAGCAGTGTGGTTGGTTGGATGGCATAAAAGGGAGGTGCCTCTGACGATGCGGAGCGAAGCCAAACACGATGGAATTTCAAGCTATATGATACTTTCAATGATAGTAATACAAGATGTATGGCGAAGCGTGCCTCGTCAGCATGCTGCCTGTTATTCTTTCATCCCTCCGTTTCCACCCTTCCAAACACTTGCACCATCCCCCCATCCTGACAAACCTCAACTCTCTCTCCCTCTCCCCACTCTCTCCAAGGCCTCTCTCCCCACTCTCTCCAAGGCCTCTCTCTCCCTCTCTCCAAGGCCTCTCTCCCCCCTCTCTCCAAGGCCTCTCTCCCCCCTCTCCAAGGCCTCTCTCCCCCCTCTCTCCCCACTCTCTCCAAGGCCTCTCTCCCCCCTCTCTCCAAGGCCTCTCTCCCCCCTCTCTCCAAGGCCTCTCTCCCCACTCTCTCCAAGGCCTCTCTCCCCCCTCTCTCCAAGGCCTCTCTCCCCACTCTCTCCCTCTCTCCAAGGCCTCTGTCTCCCTCTCTCCAAGGCCTCTCTCTCTCCCTCTCTCCAAGGCCTCTCTCTCCCTCTCTCCAAGGCCTCTCTCTCCCTCTCTCCAAGGCCTCTGTCTCCCTCTCTCCAAGGCCTCTGTCTCTCTCTCTCCAAGGCCTCTGTCTCCCTCTCTCCAAGGCCTCTGTCTCTCTCTCTCCAAGGCCTCTGTCTCCCTCTCTCCAAGGCCTCTGTCTCTCTCTCTCCAAGGCCTCTCTCTCCCTCTCTCCAAGGCCTCTCTCTCCCTCTCTCCAAGGCCTCTGTCTCTCTCTCTCCAAGGCCTCTGTCTCTCTCTCTCCAAGGCCTCTGTCTCCCTCTCTCCAAGGCCTCTCTCTCCCTCTCTCCAAGGCCTCTGTCTCTCTCTCGCCAAGGCCTCTGTCTCCCTCTCTCCAAGGCCTCTCTCTCCCTCTCTCCAAGGCCTCTCTCTCCCTCTCTCCAAGGCCTCTCTCTCCCTCTCTCCAAGGCCTCTCTCCCCACTCTCTCCAAGGCCTCTCTCTCCCTCTCTCCAAGGCCTCTCCCCCCTCTCTCCAAGGCCTCTCTCCCCCCTCTCTCCCCACTCTCTCCAAGGCCTCTCTCCCCCCTCTCTCCAAGGCCTCTCTCCCCCCTCTCTCCAAGGCCTCTCTCCCCACTCTCTCCAAGGCCTCTCTCCCCCCTCTCTCCAAGGCCTCTCTCCCCACTCTCTCCCTCTCTCCAAGGCCTCTGTCTCCCTCTCTCCAAGGCCTCTCTCTCTCCCTCTCTCCAAGGCCTCTCTCTCCCTCTCTCCAAGGCCTCTCTCTCCCTCTCTCCAAGGCCTCTGTCTCCCTCTCTCCAAGGCCTCTGTCTCTCTCTCTCCAAGGCCTCTGTCTCCCTCTCTCCAAGGCCTCTGTCTCTCTCTCTCCAAGGCCTCTGTCTCCCTCTCTCCAAGGCCTCTGTCTCTCTCTCTCCAAGGCCTCTCTCTCCCTCTCTCCAAGGCCTCTCTCTCCCTCTCTCCAAGGCCTCTGTCTCTCTCTCTCCAAGGCCTCTGTCTCTCTCTCTCCAAGGCCTCTGTCTCCCTCTCTCCAAGGCCTCTCTCTCCCTCTCTCCAAGGCCTCTGTCTCTCTCTCGCCAAGGCCTCTGTCTCCCTCTCTCCAAGGCCTCTCTCTCCCTCTCTCCAAGGCCTCTCTCTCCCTCTCTCCAAGGCCTCTCTCTCCCTCTCTCCAAGGCCTCTCTCCCCACTCTCTCCAAGGCCTCTCTCTCCCTCTCTCCAAGGCCTCTGTCTCCCTCTCTCCAAGGCCTCTCTCTCTCTCCCTCTCTCCAAGGCCTCTCTCTCCCTCTCTCCAAGGCCTCTCTCTCCCTCTCTCCAAGGCCTCTGTCTCCCTCTCTCCAAGGCCTCTGCCTCTCTCTCTCCAAGGCCTCTGTCTCCCTCTCTCCAAGGCCTCTCTCTCCCTCTCTCCAAGGCCTCTCTCCCCACTCTCTCCAAGGCCTCTCTCTCCCTCTCTCCAAGGCCTCTCTATCCCTCTCTCCAAGGCCTCTCTCTCCACTCTCTCCAAGGCCTCTCTCTCCCTCTCTCCAAGGCCTCTCTCTCCCTCTCTCCAAGGCCTCTCTCTCCCTCTCTCCAAGGCCTCTGTATCTCTCTCTCCAAGGCCTCTCTCTCCCTCTCTCCAAGGCCTCTCTCTCCCTCTCTCCAAGGCCTCTCTCTCCCTCTCTCCAAGGCCTCTCTCCCCACTCTCTCCAAGGCCTCTCTCTCCCTCTCTCCAAGGCCTCTCTCTCCCTCTCTCCAAGGCCTCTCTCCCCACTCTCTCCAAGGCCTCTCTCTCCCTCTCTCCAAGGCCTCTCTCTCCCTCTCTCCAAGGCCTCTGTCTCTCTCTCTCCAAGGCCTCTCTCTCCCTCTCTCCAAGGCCTCTGTCTCCCTCTCTCCAAGGCCTCTCTCTCCCTCTCTTCAAGGCCTCTCTCTCCCTCTCTCCAAGGCCTCTCTCTCCCTCTCTCCAAGGCCTCTCTCTCCCTCTCTCCAAGGCCTCTGTCTCCCTCTCTCCAAGGCCTCTCTCTCCCTCTCTCCAAGGCCTCTGTCTCCCTCTCTCCAAGGCCTCTCTCTCCCTCTCTCCAAGGCCTCTGTCTCCCTCTCTCCAAGGCCTCTCTCTCCCTCTCTCCAAGGCCTCTCTCCAAGGCCTCTCTCTCCCTCTCTCCAAGGCCTCTCTCCAAGGCCTCTCTCTCCCTCTCTCCAAGGCCTCTCTCCAAGGCCCCTGTCTCCCTCTCTCCAAGGCCTCTCTCCCTCTCTCCAAGGCCTCTCTCTCCCTCTCTCCA
Source organism: Poromitra crassiceps (assembly GCF_964638095.1). Classification (NCBI taxonomy): domain Eukaryota; kingdom Metazoa; phylum Chordata; class Actinopteri; order Beryciformes; family Melamphaidae; genus Poromitra; species Poromitra crassiceps. The sequence goes on from NC_139625.1 coordinate 72,694,788, forward strand.
AGGCCTCTCTCTCCCTCTCTCCAAGGCCTCTCTCTCCCTCTCTCCAAGGCCTCTGTCTCCCTCTCTCCAAGGCCTCTCTCTCCCTCTCTCCAAGGCCTCTGTCTCCCTCTCTCCAAGGCCTCTCTCTCCCTCTCTCCAAGGCCTCTGTCTCCCTCTCTCCAAGGCCTCTCTCTCCCTCTCTCCAAGGCCTCTGTCTCCCTCTCTCCAAGGCCTCTCTCTCCCTCTCTCCAAGGCCTCTCTCTCCCTCTCTCCAAGGCCTCTGTCTCCCTCTCTCCAAGGCCTCTGTCTCCCTCTCTCCAAGGCCTCTCTCTCCCTCTCCTCTCTCTCCCTCTCTCCAAGGCCTCGGTCTCACTCAGAACAGAGAGAAAGGATGGAAGCACAGACAATAGGGGCTGCCCGCCCAGTGAGACCCAACCCCTTGGGTCCCCCCCCTGCCCCCCTCAGCTGGGGCTTCAGTGCAGGACAAAGACAGTTGGCTGAGGCAGGGGGCGGGGCTATGTTTCACCCGAGCCTTGGCGACAGACACGCACCGCTTTAGAAACAATCAATAAAATGAGTGTAGCGCACGGCGCCGTTCAATTCCACTTTGCCATGCGGTGCTGTGAACTGCTTCATCATGAACAAACCTTAGTGTCAACGTTGTATGTTGTCGCAGAGAGCTGATCAATCTGTAACAAACCTAAATAATTCAGCCCTGAGAAGGTGGGAATACTCTAGCTGCCTGGCATTAAAGTAAATAAATGCGTACAAAATGTTTATTCATTTATTTATGAATATACATTATGTCAACAGCAAGACTAGTCGGCTATTTTTCAACTGTTTCGTCATGAACTGAGTGGACAGCATGTTTTCTAAAGCTTTCTCAAGTATTTCATTCTATTCTGCTCATAATGTGTCTGCTCTTCTAAGGAGAAATATCTATTTTGTTGTTTATCATTTTTATTATGACATTTCTGCTTTATTGTATAGGTGACAGCAGAGACACACACAGGCAAGATGGGGAGAGACACAAGGAAATGACAAAGATGATGAGATTAGATGAGATGGCTTTCTCTGTTGCAGCACCCAGTTTGTGATTTAGACTGTTACATAATGATTTAGCTTTAGGTACATTACAGGTAACTATATACTGTAGGTTGTGAGTCATCCTAAGCTTCCAAAATAGCTCTGGTTTTGAGGACAGAATCCTCTGTGGTTTTGCAACATTAAAGTAATTTTGGAATGAGAGCCTTCTTATACCAACTCATAACCGTTCAGTGTTTCAAAGGTGCCCGTGACCTTATCCTCAACCTCACCTTTACTGTTCACGACTCAACACTATTGGATGGCAGCTACTGAGTTTAAAGAGGCGGGCTTATGACTGAAAGGTAGCTGGATGGGAACATTTTAGGCTAAGAGAGTGAATAAGAAATACTTTACTCTCAAATTCAATCAATGAATTTATGCGGAACAGCGGTACAGGCACCATGTCAAATGATTCAAATACCTTTGGGTGGATGGAGTATCTTACAAAGGTAACTGAATATGAGTGAATACTTGGAGCAGTGGTGGCCCAATGGTTAGAGAAGCGAGCTTGTGACCGGAAGGTCGTCGGTTCAATCCCCGGGACCGGCAGGATAAATCTGGGTGGGGAGAGTGAAAAGGAAGCACCTGCCCCTCCCTCATTACCACCACCGAGGTGCCCTTGAGCAAGGCCCCTAACCCCAACTGATCAGTGGCCAGCAGATCAGACTGTGGTTGTACTGGTCAGCTTGCACATGTGAATGTGAACAGGGTGCTCCTGAAAAAGAGAGCATTGCTCTCAGTGAGACTCCCCCTGTATAAATAGATGTATTAGATTTATAAATATTATTATTTAGATAAATAAATACATTTTATTTCAGTTCATGTAACTTGGATCCAATATTCTGGAAATGATTCAGTCCAACATTATTATTGCTTTCATTTTGTCACTGCACGGAAACATAATGTGTACCCTGTAGGGAAGGGTTGGGGCGGGGGGTGGTGGGATGGGTGAACTGAAAATATGAAACATTTGTTACTCATCTTGTATTCCTATCTGTGCGGTACTTTGAAATAAAAATACTTGGAAGATAAATAAATACTTTACTCAACAACGGCCAACTATAGCAGAGATGCTCAACCCTTTTCATATCAAACACCCCTAATTTAGTCCACATTGGGGCCACGGACCCCCAATTAATGACAATTTTCAGACCCAAATCTGAGAATTTTGCCAGAATTCCATGGTCTGTATTGTAGGTAGAGATATACCAGTGAAACTATGACCAAAATAGTCATTCTTCTACATCCTCCAATTGTTGTAACTTCTTGTCAAGTAAATAATGGTGATGTTTAACAATTCATCAATTTGCTGGGGACCTCCTGGAACTTCCTCAAGCACCCCTGGGGGTCCGCCCGGACCCCACATTGAGAACCCCTGATCTAAAGGACTGAATCCCCAATTCCTCCAGTAAAGCTGCTCAGCCAATCTTCCTCTGATACATAAAGGTTTGGAAAAAACAACTATTTTAGGCGCTACTCACTGGGTCTCTTGGAGGTGCTCCAGGGTAGCGGGCTGGGCACGTAGCCTTCCATGTTGCCCAGGAGGGTGAGGCTGAGGTCGGGGCTGTAGGGCACCCAGAGCAGGACCTCGCCCCTCTCCCCGGTCCGGGCGGAGCTCCTCACCGTGTGGTTCACGTAAACATCCACCAAGGCCCCAGACAGTGACTGACGGGTCACCATGTCCCTCACCAGGACCTTCAGGGCAAACTCTGCCGCTGGAAAGAGGACAGCACACATTTAGAAACATGCTAACGTGGGCGTCAGGGTAGTGCAGCGATAGGTTCCCTGCCTACCAACACGAGGGTCGCAGGTTCGATCCTCTGTGTTACCTCCGGCTTGGTCGGGCGTCCATAGTCCATAATGCATGTATCCCCTCCCATTGACAGCTTGTTGACTTTCTCCTAGACTTCCAAAATCCATTGTCCTTTTTCGTGTATGAAAACTTTCTGACTGTTTATAATTTGGCATTTAGTACTGTAGAGAATGCAACAGCTGATTGATACATTATGATAACAAGTGCATCAAAGAAGACATGCAGAGACCAGCAATATACTCACAAAGTGGTGGGATGTCACAACTAATTGATGTGAGGTTATTGCTAGGGAGTATGCACGATATATCGGCAATCATATCGGCATCGGCCGATGTTAGTATTCTTTTTTACATATCGGCATCGGTCGGATGTTGCAATGGTTATCGGTTATCGGTATCAGCCAAAATGTTTACATTGAGAGGAAACAATGCGGTAAATCTATGATTCATGGGCTTTTTCAAATGTTTTGGAAATAAAGAAATGCATTTGTTTTTCAAATTCACAGTGATTACATGTTTTTCAGTATGTACAACATTTTATTATAGAAATGTGTTTTCATGCAGATCATATCGACATCGGTAAATATCGGTTATCGGCCATAACAGCAATGTTAAAAGTTAACAGCATCCGTAGTTATTGCAAAAAAAACACACAGAATACTTCCTTTTAAGCCAGCTTTTGGAGAACAGAATGGATATTCCATCATGATAGTTATAAAGGCACAGCATGCAGAGATCAAGTACAGACTCTGCACAATCCCACAGTGCATTTGTAGCGATTACAAACAGACCTACAGTAAGTAGTTAGCAGCAGTCTGTTTGAATGGGATATCAGCTTTCGGCTCCCTATCGGTGCCTTAAGCTCTAACAGAATACAGAAGTTAGTTGGCTCACCACCACAGTGCCAAAAACATACATCAAATGGTCAACTGAAGCTAATGGGGTTTGAGTTAGAGTTAGTTACCTACCAACATGACTGGTAGGGTCAATTAAGCTTGCAGTTATTTATTAATACTTCAAAACCAAAGTTCCCAGCATTTCATTTGTGGACGGTCATTTCCTCCCCTGATCAGTACGTGTCGTGTCCACATGTATGCTATCTGTATGCAGACCTGCCTCCACAGCATGCTCTCAGCAACCTCCCTCGGTGACCTTTGACCTGGCTCACCATGAAAAAGTGATGGGCGAGGCACAACTGAATCGCTAAGAGAATGAAAAATGCATGAAAAGCAAGTGGCAGCAGAGAGAAGAAGCCACATGCCATGTTTGATGTTCATGTTTCTTCCCCTCTAACATTCTTGCATACATAAGTGTTCATGCACACGCCCATGTGCAGAGTGCAGACAGGCCTACTTCAAAGAGCCACGCTACTTCTTCATTTTCACCTTGGAAGTGTTTCGTAGACCCAAGGGTTGTAGAACTTTGTCAAACCACGCAATCCTTATAAATTAAATAACCAAAATCAGAGGACAAAAATCTCTTTTGTAGTAAAAGTGGGTGGTAGTGCAGCAGTAGATTTCCTTGCTTACCAACATGAGGGTCGCAGGTTCGAGCCCCTGTGTTACCTTCAGCTTGGTCGGGTGTCCATACAGGCACTAGTGCACCCTGTCTGCGGGTGGGAAGCCGGATTAAGGGTATGTATCCTGGTCACTGCACTAGTGCCTCCTCTGGTTGGTCGGGAGGGGAACTGGGGGGAATAGCATGATCCTCCCACATGCCAGTGAAACAACTCGCTGTCAGGTGAAAAGAAGCGTCTGATGACTGCACATGTATAGGAGGAGGCATGTGCTAGTCTACAACTCTCCCCAGATCGGCAGAGGGGTTGGAGCAACACGCGGGACACGTGTATACTTTTCACAACCCAGTTGAAACCACGCCCACCTTGCTCACATCACTTCAGCTCGCTCGCACGGAAGCCGGCAAGCTTGGAAAATACTTTGGAAAGATGAATGAAGATCGCCCGTTATGCAGCAGAGCGGATATACACTTTATGCATAATATGACATGAATTACGGTACATGGATATATATAACGTTATGCATATAATATGACATTATTTAAGTAATACAACAGATACATTGTTTTTTCTTGGCTTTTAAAAGTAATCACCATCTCTAGTAGTAGTATATTGGGGGCTGCAGTGTCACCCATGCAGCGATTAACATTACTATGAAAGCAATACAATTACAATTTTTAAATGGTGATGGTGATCTGAGAAAGAAAAGTCAATGACCATAACATGATGCGGCATTTTACGACAATCAACTGTATCAATGCACCGCAAAATAACGCGGCGGCTAGTTTGACCGCGTATTCCGGAGTGGAGGCTGTCGGATTGCAGGCAGTCTGCAGCAGAAGGGCGTAAAAAACGATGTGTAATGGATGATCACAAAGAGGCAAACAAATCATCTCTGCTTGAAGTTACAATTGGCATGAAGTTTTCTAAAGGTTTAATCTTGCGGTTAGGGAAAAGATTGGGTTAATAAATAACTTTTTAGGTGAGCGTTTTGCTAGCTTGCTAAGCTAGCAGAGCGACGCGGGGCTTCTTCCGGTCGAGTCATGCGGGCGTGGCCGTGGTTTTGCCCCCACTGTGTTGTGAAAAGTATACACGCGACCAGCACACCCTGACAGGGAATTAGCCAAGTATAATTGGGGAGAAAACGGTACGTCGACAACATGTGTCAGTATGTGCTGAGTCTGACATATAAAGAGTGTCAATGCAAACTACCACCAAAATATCACAATTTGAATAAGATGATACTTGAAAGTACCTCACTCATGTTATTTGTCGTATGCCTTTTACTTGGGAAGTAGTAACATTTTAGATGTAGACAGAGTAATCATCAGTATTTCAGCAATACAGGTAACCCCCCCCCCCCCCCCGCGCCCCAAAAAGGCAACCAAGTGTTTTGAAATTGAACTCTTTTGTTGCATTGTGCTAAAATATATATATATATATAATCCAGAAATGTGAGCTATCCCAAAGCAGACAAATGACAGCAACAATGTGATTTATACTTTATGTCTAGAGTCTATATACCTGTGACTGAGAGACAGACACGGCCGGTGGAGGTACTAGAGAGAGCGTGTGTAAATATTTTGTGGTGCCTGCCGGTGGGGGCGCATGGGAGACACCCACTATACACACACCCACTTATATTGTAAACAAAGCATTTGCAGTGTTGTTGAGGCCACCAGCGGCCATGAGCTACTGCATCAGCACAGTATAGCAAAGGATTAATATTCACCTGCTCTGGCCATCAACGATAACACCCCCAATCCCTCAGACCTCAACATTATACATCTTAATCCTATTAGTCTGACAGCTAGACTGGCTGTGAAAAATAGCCTATCCTAGCCCTTCGTTTAAGACAGTTAAGAGTTTACAGAGAACATAGGTTTTTGATGGATGGTATATAGCATAGGTTTCCTTTGATTGTTCATTTTATCTGCTCTTTTATTTCCACAAGATATTGCTCATTGAGTATATACATTACGGTATACTGTATCACACATACCAGTATACATAACAATAACATCATGTCTCATATTGAGGTGCCAGTTCTTTCTGCAATGGAGCAAATACCGAAACACACACACACACACACACACACACACACACACACACACACACACACACACACACACACACACACACACACACAATTTCAGATATGTTTCGAGATATGCCTTAAATTAACCACAGAATTACCCAAGAGCCAAGAATGCATTTGCACATGAAGACGGCATTCATGTGAAATATGGAAATATATTTTCTTTCTTCAGAGCTATCTTCTTGTTGCCACTCTACATATTTCTCAACATATTTTGATCGAATGTCATCATTCTAGCCTGTATGTAGCCTGCATGTTTGGCCATTTTTAAGGTATCCCCATATAGGCTACATTGCTAATGTGAAATGCTGAATTTGAAAAAGATTAACTGTTAAACTTCACTATTATTTAATTTACAATAAGTTAACACAATTAGAGAAGGTAGAAGAATTCGTGTTTTGATCGTCTCTGTTATCTACATAGCCTACAGATAGGCGGAATTCAGGACAAAAAAACATAATAGACTAATACAAATATTCTCCGATTTGGGTCAGAGACAAAGGCTCTGATACAGGCTAGTGGTAAATTAGGGGTCCTTGATCATGAAAAGGGTTGAGACCTCTATGGTTGAGACTCACCTCACGTAGGCTACTGCCCTATGAATGGTAGCCTATAGGAGATATAGGCTATTATGATGATATGCACAGTAAATAAAAAAAAAGCCTTAAACTACATGGCTGCAACTAAATAATCATTTAGACAGTTTAACAAAGACAGGTGATATTTCTCCTATCCTTCTCATCATTGAATAGACTGTAATAGGAGTCGATGTTGAATATCGTTACAGCTCATTTCCATTTTCCAAAACAATGGTCTCTGAGCCAAGCAGAGAGGATGAACGGTGTGCTGTCGTTGTGTTTACCTGGAGAGAGCGCTTGGCCCGGAGCGGTCGTGCCGGAGGCGGGCGGGTCTCCTGCGAGCCATGCGGCGGTGGAGCCGTCATTGTCCCCGGGCAGGCCACCGCCCACCGCCCCATCCGGGCCACAGCAGATCAGAAGCACCGAGAGCAGCTGGAGGTAACGGTCAGCGGCAGGCATGGCGAGAGGGAGCCCAGACTCAAAGACATAACGAACATAACGTAACAAACAACAACAACAACACCGAGATGTGTCTGTGTGTCCACCGTGTACGAAGGCCTCGTGTCGCTCTCACGGGTCTCTGCAATCTCGGTGTCAGGGTTGCCAGGTCCGTGTGACAAAAACCAGCACAATGGCCAATCAAAGCCAGTCAAAGTCTGAGGCGAGAATGTGGGTGTGGGCCTAACTCCGCCCCTTCCCCCCAGACAAAAAGACGCCCCCTCGCTCAATTAAATTCCTGGATGCCTGTGGGATCGTGATTAGGCTATGTAATTTGAATTTGACCCAGTGGCGGATTCAGGCAGTTGCAAGGGCAGGGGCGGAAAAAATATAAATAATGGGCACCTGCTGCACAACATGAGGCCCCACCAGCTTGCGAAAAGCTATGATGCACCTAGCCCTTCTCAGGATGCTGGTATTCACGTTTGTAGATAGCCTACGACCTGAATCCAGCGTCCTTTATGAGACAAGCAGCCGGGGTTCACAAATAATTGTCAAGCTAAAGAGGTCATCGCGCTGGACTTTACAAGATCGCACAGAAATGTCAAACTTACTCTCTGTTACTGGACAGTCTTGCAGTCTCATGCACAGAGTAGGCCTATTGAAAGTCAGCAAGATTGAAAGCTTTTTTCAATAAAAAGCCCAAATTGTGTGGCTTCTGGCACATTCTAATGCCACTATTCCATCATAGGCACTGACTGAGCATGATTATTGCATATTTTAATGAGTTTGCTTCCCCGATTGTAAACATTAGTGAATTATTGTAAAGGAGGTCAATCAAAACCGTATTAAATAAAATAAAATAAAATAAAATAAAATAAACAATATGGCACATATAGGCTGATGAAGGCTACCTGCTGAAACCATCGACATGGCTGAAACGCGTACGTTGTTTGCTGTGCTGTACTATACCTTAAGGTATAGTACAGCACGTAAATGCTTAAAGGACATTCTGGAGTGCTGGCCTTTTCTCCATTTTACATTTCTACCTTGGCCCTGCACCTTGATTGACTTTATTTTAGTGTGCTCGCTACTGCTGTTTTTTAGGTCCTAAAATGGCCTTGTAGGCTACAGTATATTATCATAAATAAAATTGCTTTGTGCTGTTAGACCAGTGGTTCTCAACATACCTCAGGGATCCCATCTGATAAGATTGAGTTATTCCATAATCATTCAGAGATTGGCAGAATAACAGTGAAGAGTGTGAAACCTAACAGTCAATTTCTAGTCAATAAAATAGTTAATATGGAAATTAAAACATTCCTATCTTTCTGGGGACGCCCTAAATTGCATGTAAAATAGGTCTACCCAACCAGCAAACAAAAAACAACAACGCAGCACCACCTCAAAAGTAGCCCAATTCTGCTGAAAAACTGCAAACCTGGCAACCAACTGGTGTGGTGCTGAGGGGAGAAAGGATGCTCTGGTGGTGCTGAAGCTGGGTGTGTTATGACCGAAGATTGTTTATGTTGCCGAAGAGGTGTCACTCGATGCTGTGGTCTGCAAATGTAATAATACACACACATTTAACTATATATATATATATATATATATATATATATATATATATATATATATATATATGTATATATATATATATATATATGTATATATATATGTATATATATATATATATACACACACACACACACACTGTATATATATATATATATATATATATATAAAATATATATATATATATATATATATATATATATATATATATATTCCTCAGAAACAAATCATCACAAAACATACATTTTAGCTCTGTATGTTAACAATAGGCCTTTTTTAATGGAAGATCAACGATACATAATATTTTGCAATATTCCCATTAACTCTCGTAACGGACAAGCCCGTCTTTTATTGTCACACGAACACCACAATACATGCATGCGGCCACAACACACTCATGCTGGGCGGTGAAAAGTGTCCTCTGCATTTAACCCATCCAGGCATGTCCTTTCCTCCGAGGGGCAGGCCAGGAGCAGTGGTCGCTTTCTCGTACAGCGTCTGTTAATAAACGACTTTTTTCAGTCCCCTAACTTTAGTCAAGAAATGTTCTTCCATGTTTCCATTAGCAAATACATTGAGAGCAGATAAGGAGCACATCTGTGATGATAATTGGGGTACCCAGAAACAGTGGCAGAGTGAAGGGTCTTGCTTCTTTATGCACTTAAGACGGGAGCTGTTGTTACATCATCGGGATTTGGCAGGTAGGGGGGCGGCCCTCTCTCAGTAGATCCCTGATGATGGTTGTCTATTTTTATTACCAATGCTCTATTGAAAAACAGTTAAAAATGTGGTTTAATAGGATTGGAAATAAATTAGTCAGAATTCAGCAGATTGTACGTTTGAAGTTTCAGTCAGTAGCTAAGGAGTAAACAGTTTCTAGAGCCCTTTGAATAGTGTAGTTCACAACTCAAGCTTCAGTGCCCCTTTCCCTGATTTCTGAATCCAAGTATACCCCCTTTACCCGACTACTATTTTGCTTAGGAAACTGCAAGAGAAGACTACATGCAATGAATGATTAAATTAAATGAAATGCTGACAATGGAATGCTGACAAAACAGAAGTTCTGATTGTTGCTGCTAATAGCATTGCTTCTAAGGTGGCTATAGCTGTATTGGGTCCCTTAACACAAATGTGCGCTCCAACATGAGACATCTTGGTGTTATCTTTGATCAGGGCAGGCTATGCACCTTGACAACCACATCAAATCCTTGTCCATAGCCTATGTTTTCTCCACCATAGAAACATTGCAAAGCTCAGGTCTGTTGTATCTCATTCTGAGTTGGAAATGATACATGCCGACGCCTGGATTATTGTAATTCTCTCTTTATTTGCCTCAGCAAATCATCTCTGGACCAGCTCCAACTGGTCCAAAATTCTGCTGCCAGGTGGTTGACCAGGTCAGAACCAAACCCGTTCAAGTTTCTGGTGATTACATATCGAGCCCTGCATGGTCAGGTATATCTGTGTGACCTGCTCCACTCACATGTTCCCAGCAGGTCACTGAGGTCTGCTGGCCAGGGCCGGTTGTCCCCTGCACCAGGCTCAAAACCAAAGGTGACCGAGCCTTTGAGTCCGTAGCTCCTAGGTTGTGGAACACTCTTCCTCAGAATGCTTGTTTGTTTAGCCTTTTTGTGTTGACTGAATTTCTGTAACTGACTGTAGTCCGGTCTTGTGTAATTTACTGTTACTTGCATTGATTGATTCTTCTGTATGTATTTTAACCTGTGAAGCATTGTGAGTCCTCTATCAGAAGTCATATACAAATAAAAATTACCCCTTTTGAAGAATACAACATGACAAAATAAATTGAGTGAAAGAGTTGCAATTTGTGCCTCCTGAGCAGATTTAATGTTTCATTTTGTCATGATTTAAAGTACCCACTGTAGTGCCTGCATGTACCCCTAGGGGTACGTGCACCCTAGAAACCACACTGTCTTGCAAATGCTAGACCAGCCAGTGTCTAGAGTAAAGATTGAAAGCTCTCAGAAAACAAGCTTAGAAGCCATTTGACCCAGTGGCTCAAAGTGCGAAACAGTTCTTTCCAGGTGTTCTGTGTGCTCCTCTTATGTATCGCCATTTAACATTGTTTTTTTTTAAATGATGGTAGTGTTTTTAGTTTTGCCTTTTTGTGCACTAAATTAATAAACAATACCAGTTTACAAGCACTCCTAAACTAAATATTTATCCAATAAACACAAACTGTGAAAAGGGAAAAAAAAATCAAATAAGGGTAAGAATAGTTGAATTTACAGTGGCTTTTTTCAGTTTACTAGGCATCTCGCACGTTATGCGCGCCCGCTGCGTGGACTCGCCCGCCCTGCAGCTCACCGTGCTGGCCCTGCGGCTCGCATACACAGCTTGGCCGCTACGCGGCCTCGCTGCTGATGACATCACGATGTCTATGATCACTGATGATGTCACTATGACATCATCAGTGCCTATGACATCATCAGTGATGTCATAAGTCGATTTTGCTCTTATGACATCACTATGACATCATCAGTGATGCCATAAGAGATTTTGCTCTTATGCCATCACCTATGACATCATCAGTGGGACACAAATTTAAACGAACAGGACAGAGATTGCCCACTTGCCCCTTTTATATTGTAACAAATCAGGTATTCGTCCAAGGAACCAGGAGACTTGTAGTTGGTACAGGGCTTTTATTCACAGGCTCATTCTCATAGCTCCTAGCGGTAGCTTCTGCTAGCTCTACACACGTCCAGCCAGCTCTCTCCCATATACAGACTGGCAACCACGAGACAGTACACACCGTTCCCCCCAGGAACCACCCCCACACATCAGTTCCTAGCTAAACACGGAAACACCACATTACACGTCAAAACCCCGGATCGCTACAATATATATACATAGATTAACCTATGAAAGAAGCATACACAGTAGTAACTAGTATAAAGTTACTGAAAATTTATTGAAAATTTATTTTAGTCCTTTACATTCCCATGTGAAAGCCGAAACACAAGTAGGCCTAAACACACTAGAATAAAGCCATTTTAAGTGTTTAAAGGAGGGAGGATTGTAGTGGGAACACAGGGATGTCAGGTGTGACTGTGTGGCAGTGGCAATGTTTTACATGGCTCACAGGTCAGATAGGAGGGCCCCTTAGCAGCATTTTGCTTAGGGCCCGCAGGGAGGTCAGGATGTAAATAGTTATGTAAATCTGTGGTCTTTATTGCCATAGTAAATTTAACTGTTTTTTACGTGTAAAGTGAAGGTGGGGGGGCTTCAAGTGTGGTCACCCAGGGGCCCGCGCACCACACTGTGTCCGGGCCTGAACGACAGGTGCCGTCAGTCTACCTGTAATCAGCATGGTATCAGCGCTGCGGGTGTGTGTGCGTGTGTGCGTGTGTGCGTGCGTGTGTGTGTGCGTGCGTGTGTGTGTGTGTGTGGGAGGGGGGTAGGGGGGGGGGTAGGTGGAGGGTGGAGTCTGTATAGTCTCTGATTGGGTGACTTGTCCACATGGCCCACACAGCCCAGACAGGCGGACTAGACAGATTACTAGTACCGCTCCCGAACATCGACACATGCTCAATGCTCCCGAATAGCTGCTACAGAAATCACGGTGAGCGTGCGGAGCGCAGCAGCTTGCCTTGCCTTGTCCTCCATTTCTGGATCCAAAATCAGACGAGAGTGGGCGCTCTAAACCTGACCAGACTGCGACAATCAGACTGTGATCATGGCGGTGCTGAACCCGCAGATGATGCAGGCGGAGCTGGACTGCAACAGCAACCCGTGCCTGGTGAGCCACGCCGAGCTGGAGGTGAGGAAGCTACAGCAGCTGGTTCGCAAACTGGAGCGGCAGAACGAGCAGCTGCGCACGCGGCAGGGTGGCTGCGTCTGGTCGTCGTCCTTGGGGCTGTTCGACTATTTCCACCCACACACCGCCTGTGATGGAGCGGCAGCGGGGGAGGCAGAAGACGCGGCAGAGCCCATGCTCCTGGACGATGTTCTGGACGGGCTGGAGGTGTTGGACCTGGAGTCTCTCTGCCCAGACGAGTCCGATGAAACATGGTAACTTTGAAGCCTACTATCAACTGTTTTATTTATGAGTCATTTGTTGCTTTTAGCGCAGCAACTAACGATTTGTTGTCATTGTCCATTAGTCTCTATCAATTACCTAGGCTAGTCGTTTGGTGGTCTATAAAATGTCACAAAATTGTGAAAAATGTCCATCACTTTTCCCCTGAAGTCCCAGGTGAGTGACATCCGTCTTCTTTTGTCTCCTGACCATATTTCAGTGGTCCTGACCAGTCCACAACCCAAAGATAATCAGTTTAGCCTAGCCTACTGTCATAGAATAATAAATAAACCAGAAACTATTCAGATTGAAGAAGCTCGGACAAGATAATGGTATTTTTTTTCTTCTTAAATTAATCTCTAAATGATTAGTCAATTATAAAAAATAGTTGATTAATTTTCTGTCCATCGACTAGATTAATCGTTGCAGCACTACCATACTGTAGTTGCTTTTACGCACAATGGCAGCAGTCTACTGTCTTGAGTCATATTTTTTAGACATTTTGCAATTTGCACACAAAGGTCAGACTGAATGCTGCTAATTGTCCAGGAACTTACACATTATTTTTCCTTTCCTTGATATAGTTTGATGCAAGGTGGTGTCCAGGCTTCTGCAATGCCCAAATAAGGGCACACCTTCAAACTTAATTGGCAGAGCTGGCCACTTGTCATTAGGCCTGTAAATCAGGCTGCACCAAATCCCAATTCATAGTATTCCGATGATGTCACAAGCCTTTTTCCTACCAATATGGCGCTACAATACACACATTGGCTGTAAGTGTCACTTGATTGTAATCACCTGTTAATTGATCACAATCACCTGTAGTTTTCCTACCAAAATGGCCATGTGGTGATATAACAGAATACTATCAATACCCCTCTGTGTCTGTCTCTGTCTGTCTGTGTAGGGGAGAAAACTAAACATCAATTTGGTGCGCATTTTTGCATCCAAAACACATTAACAGTCAAAGCAGGGGGAATCAAACGCCTGCCCTGACCATGGCAGTTGGTGCCTTGCTCTAGCAAAACCACATCAGTTCGTTGACATGCAAGAATCCAGTGTTACCTTGCTTAGCGCTTGTTCACACAGGACGCCGAACATAAGTAGAGCTGAAGCTTGAGGCAGGCACAAACTGAACTGACACCTAACCGTTCACACAAGAAGCCTTCTCTTTTCCTCTCAGCGCCTCCTCGGGGCGCCTTGAACCCGCACACAACTCCCAATGATTGACTTCATGCATGCATGGCAGCTTCACGCGTCACGCTTGGAAAATAGGCGTGAATCCTGAACGATTGCTTGAGCAAGGCGTGAGCGTGGCTTCAGCGTGACGTGCGCGTGGTGTGAACGGCTTCGCCTGTTAACTAAATGAAACTTGTTGGTTCAGCGTAGGTTGAGTTTAGGTTGAGCGTTGCTTTGGCGTCTGGTGTGAACGGGGCCTTAGGCTACCTAGCTTGAAAAACCCCTTCAGGAAGATGACTCCAGGGCTTTTCAGAATCACTGGGCCATACAGTGTGATCCACCAAGCAGCAGTCATTTCAATTACATACAAACTTTTATTAACTGGCTGGCATGTTATTCTTTTGTCCAGTATAATACATGTCCAGTATAATACATTGTTTGTCCAGTATAATACATGGTTTGTCCAGTATTATAATACGTGGTTTGTCCAGTATTATAATACATAGTTTGTCCAGTATAATACATGGTTTGTCCAGTACAATACGTGGTTTGTCCAGTACAATACGTGGTTTGTCCAGTACAATACGTGGTTTGTCCAGTATAATACGTGGTTTGTCCAGTATAATATGTGGTTTGTCCAGTATAATACATAGTTTGTCCAGTATAATACATGGTTTGTCCAGTACAATACGTGGTTTGTCCAGTATAATACGTGGTTTGTCCAGTATAATATGTGGTTTGTCCAGTATAATACATGGTTTGTCCAGTATAATACATGGTTTGTCCAGTATAATACATAGTTTGTCCAGTATAATACATGGTTTGTCCAGTATAATACATGGTTTGTCCAGTATAATACATAGTTTGTCCAGTATAATACATAGTTTGTCCAGTATAATACGTGGTTTGTCCAGTATAATATGTGGTTTGTCCAGTATAATACATGGTTTGTCCAGTATAATACATGGTTTGTCCAGTATAATACATCGTGTGTCCAGTATAATACGTGGTTTGTCCAGTATAATACGTGGTTTGTCCAGTGCAATACGTGGTTTGTCCAGTATAATACGTGGTTTGTCCAGTGCAATACGTGGTTTGTCCAGTGCAATACGTGGTTTGTCCAGTGCAATACGTGGTTTGTCCAGTATAATACGTGGTTTGTCCAGTGCAATACATGGTTTGTCCAGTGCAATATGTGGTTTGTCCAGTATAATATGTGGTTTGTCCAGTACAATACGTGGTTTGTCCAATACGTGGTTTGTCCAGTACAATATATGACTTGTCCAGTACAATACATGGGTTGTACAGTATAATACGTGGTACTTTGTCCAGTATAATACGTGGTTTGTCCAGTATAATACGTGGCTTGTCCAGTACAATATGTGGTTTTTCCAGTATAATACATGGCTTGTCCAGTACAATACATGGTTTGTCCAGTACTGTAATACATGATAAAAGTGGTTGCAAACAAACAGCTGAAATGCTGCACAAATTAGGCTGTGTGTGTGTCCTGTCCCCTTGACTTCTGATGGTAACTGGGGTGTGTGTGTAGTGTAGGCTGTGTGTCCTGTCCCCTTCACTGTGTAGGCTGTATGTCCTGTCCACTTGACTTCTGATAGTAACTGGGGTGTGTGTGTAGGCTGTGTGTCCTGTCCCCTTCACTGTGTAGGCTGTGTGTGTGTCCTGTCCCCTTGACTAGGGCTGGGACGGATCACGGATAATCCGTGACCCGTACGGATCAGCCCCCACGGTTCGGCACACGGTTCGGAACGTTGTGGTTCCGCGGACCCCCCCCCCCCCCCCCCTTTCGTTTCATTTAACGTTTAACTTTAGTGTATGAGAACGCCTGCAGCGCAGCCAGACACAGACAGGCATCATCATGGCAAGCACAAGTGAGCTTCCTCATCCCTTCGCTGTAAAGTCTCTCTGAAGGCTGTGGCTAGTGGCTACTAAAGACAGCGTCACACAAACTTATTTCAACACCTCTGAAAAAGCACAGGAATGCGAGCAGCATGTTGCGCGCTGCACAACATAGCCAGAGCCACAACACGCACACACACGCGCGCACACGTTTCACGAACACATATCACCGGACGGTGAAATGTTGCCTTGGACACATAACAACAAAACAACAAAACAACACGTGGGGCCACCGAGTAGCATAAAGTAGCATCAACGTTATGTTTCCAGACTCACCCGGTCTGGTCTGTAGCCTACCCGTGTCAAGTGACTACGTTAGCACGCAACAGCCAGGAAGTTAGGCGCAGTGCCACCTAAAACAGGAAGTTGCCTTCAGAGTAAAAGCATAAATTGTGTCATGAGGAAAAAAATATTTTTTGAGCTGTGCAGGGCAACAAATGGTTAGAAGTATAATAGTATTAAAAATTCAAATCGAAAATCAAATTTTGAGAGAAAAAATCTGATATAGCCTATTTATTTATTTTTTGCTGATCCGAAAAATCCGTGATCCGTGGCTCAAAATCCGTCACGCGATCCGATCCGTGGGTTTTCTGATCCGTCCCAGCCCTACCCTTGACTGATGATAACTGAGGTGTGTGTAGGCTATGTGTGTCCTGTCCCCTTCACTGTGTAGGCTGTGTGTGTCCTGTCCCCTTCACTGATGGTAACTGAGGTGTGTGTGTAGGCTGTGTGTCCTGTCCCCTTCACTGTGTAGGCTGTATGTATGTCCTGTCCCCTTGACTTCTGATAGTAACTGGGGTGTGTGTGTAGGCTGTGTGTCCTGTCCCCTTCACTGTGTAGGCTGTGTGTGTGTCCTGTCCCCTTGACTGATGGTAACTGAGGTGTGTGTAGGCTATGTGTGTCCTGTCCCCTTCACTGTGTAGGCTGTGTGTGTCCTGTCCCCTTCACTGTGTAGGCTGTGTGTGTGTCCTGTCCCCTTGACGTCTGATAGTAACTGAGGTGTGTGAGTGTAGGCTGTGTGTGTGTCCTGTCCCCTTCACTGTGTAGGCTGTGTGTGTGTCCTGTCCCCTTGACGTCTGATAGTAACTGAGGTGTGTGTGTGTAGGCTGTGTGTGTGTCCTGTCCCCTTCACTGTGTAGGCTGTGTGTGTGTCCTGTCCCCTTCACTGTGTAGGCTGTGTGTGTGTCCTGTCCCCTTGACGTCTGATAGTAACTGAGGTGTGTGTGTGTAGGCTGTGTGTGTGTCCTGTCCCCTTCACTGTGTAGGCTGTGTGTGTCCTGTCCCCTTGACTTCTGATAGTAACTGAGGTGTGTAGGCTGTGTGTGTGTCCTGTCCCCTTCACTGTGTAGGCTGTGTGTGTGTCCTGTCCCCTTGACTTCTGATAGTAACTGAGGTGTGTAGGCTGTGTGTGTGTGTCCTGTCCCCTTCACTGTGTAGGCTGTGTGTGTGTCCTGTAGAGCCCAACCGATACTGGATTTTTGAGGCCGATACCGATATTGGGGAGTAAAAAAATTCCGATATCGATATATCGGCCGATATTTTTTTTATTCTATTTTTACGATTTTTTTTATCAAATTTTTATCCCCCATTAGTGCTAATTTTTAATTTATTTATCCTGGTTGCTGCTCCACCCTCTGCCGATCTGGGGAGAGGCGAAAACTGGCTCCATGCTTCCTCCGAGACATGGGCAGTTAGCCAGCCGCTTCTTTTCACCTGACACGGGAAGCTTCACCGGTAGGACATAGCACGTGGGAGGATCACGCTATTCCAACGAGTTCCCCTCCCTCCGAACAGGTGCCCTTAACGACCGGAGGAGGCACCACATCAGCAACCAGGATATTGCATGTTTTGGTGAAGGGGTTCCGTGCCCCCCGTGCCTCCCGGGGAGGCAGGATATTTTACAGCTTATTATAAACTTTTATTGTCCAAAATGACATCAATGCAATGAAACGGTAAACTTAAAGGAACACTCCGCCCATTTTCAACCTGCTTTGTATCATTAGAACATCAGTAGTATATCAGAAAACCGTAAACTGTTTTGAAGTCTGTCATTTAATTTGACAGTTATTGAGTGTTAAAGTGTGGACCAGTGACATCACTGGTCCACACTAACTCAAATTAATAACTCATTAACTCAAATCAACTCTCAATAACTGTCAAACTAGATGAATAGTTTGACAGTTATTGAGAGTTGATTTGAGTCAAAACCGTTTACAGTTTTCTGATATACTACTGATATGTGATACAAAGCTGGTTGAAAATGTGTTTTCCTTTAACTGGGAATTAATTATAAATAACTAGAAATACAAAAACACAAGAAATTGAAATAGTTAAGAAAAAATATCAAATATACACAACATGCTGTCTATAACTTAAAAAACAAACAAACAACGGCAATAGGCCTATCGGCCAAAATATCGGCCGATACGATATATCGGTGATCGGCCGATAATATCGGCGAACCGATATATCGGTCGGGCTCTAGTGTCCTGTCCCCTTCACTGTGTAGGTTGTGTGTGTGTCCTGTCCCCTTCACTGTGTAGGCTGTGTGTGTCCTGTCCCCTTCACTGTGTAGGTTGTCTGTGTCCTGTCCCCTTCACTGTGTAGGTTGTGTGTGTGTCCTGTCCCCTTCACTGTGTAGGCTGTGTGTGTCCTGTCCCCTTCACTGTGTAGGCTGTCTGTGTCCTGTTCCCTTCACTGTGTAGGCTGTGTGTGTGTCCTGTCCCCTTCACTGTGTAGGCTGTCTGTGTCCTGTTCCCTTCACTGTGTAGGCTGTGTGTGTCCTGTCCCCTTCACTGTGTAGGCTGTGTGTGTCCTGTCCCCTTCACTGTGTAGGCTGTGTGTGTGTCCTGTCCCCTTCACTGTGTAGGCTGTGTGTGTCCTGTTCCCTTCACTGTGTAGGCTGTGTGTGTGTCCTGTCCCCTTCACTGTGTAGGCTGTGTGTGTGTCCTGTTCCCTTCACTGTGTAGGCTGTCTGTGTCCTGTTCCCTTCACTGTGTAGGCTGTGTGTGTGTCCTGTTCCCTTCACTGTGTAGGCTGTGTGTGTGTCCTGTCCCCTTCACTGTGTAGGCTGTGTGTGTGTCCTGTCCCCTTCACTGTGTAGGCTGTGTGTGTCCTGTCCCCTTCACTGTGTAGGCTGTGTGTGTCCTGTTCCCTTCACTGTGTAGGCTGTGTGTGTGTCCTGTCCCCTTCACTTCTGATAGTAACTGAGGTGTGTGTGTAGGCTGTGTGTGTCCTGTCCCTCCCCTTCACTGTGTAGGCTGTGTGTGTCCTGTCCCCTTCACTGTGTAGGCTGTGTGTGTCCTGTCCCCTTCACTGTGTAGGCTGTGTGTGTGTCCTGTCCCCTTCACTTCTGATAGTAACTGAGGCACAGGTGTAGAGAAACATAGAGAGAGTAATGTCTCATCTCGAGGACGTCTGTAATGCACACGTGCACACACGGTCGCACACGATAAGGTTTAAGATATGTCTGGAAATTAAAGGCAAATTCATTTCCTCATTGGCGAGACTTTGCCACGCTATGGAGAGAGGATGAACACACAGAACGGATGGGTGCGCACACGGATGCACGGGTCGGACTCGGACATGCACAAAACAAATTTTTTTCCACTTTGTTCTGCGCTCAAAGTTCAAAATATCTCAAAGCTGACCTTTTCATGAGCACAACCAATCAGTCTGTATCTCAGTCTCTCTGTCTCTCTAGGTTGTATTTCAGTCTGTATCTCTGTCTCTCTGGGTTGTATTTCAGTCTGTATCTCTGTCTCTCTGGGTTGTATTTCAGTCTGTATCTCAGTCTCTCCGTCTCTCTAGGTTGTATTTCAGTCTGTATCTCAGTCTCTCTAGGTTGTATTTCAGTCTGTATCTCTGTCTCTCTGGGTTGTATTTCAGTCTGTATCTCAGTCTCTCCGTCTCTCTAGGTTGTATTTCAGTCTGTATCTCAGTCTCTCTGGGTTGTATTTCAGTCTGTATCTCAGCGTCTCGGTCTCTCTCTAGGTTGTATGTTAGCCTGTCTGTATTTCACAGGCCTCCAGACTAACTTTTTACACTAGGTGCACCAGCACATAATTTAGGTGCACCCAAATTTTTCACCACACCTTTTGGCACTGCAATAATACATTTTAAACATTACCTTCTTTGTAATTTTGTATAGCCTACACATTGGCAATTTAATAAAGATTTTCATGTCAATAAATGTCAAAGTCACTATCACCAATTGAGTTAACACAGTGGGGATTGAGCCTATGGCCCATTGATGGAAGAAGCCTTTGCATTTTAAGTATTGCAGCATTTATAAACTGGGTGTCTGTGATGTGATTATCACCTTACATTATGCTCCTAAGTTGAAAATGTTAGGAACACATAAGGACATAATGATTAATCTCGGATTGATACGTTACAATTTAGTTTAATTCAATTAAAGTAGGCTACCATTCTCACGATGCACTATGAATGTCTTACCAGATAAGAATGACTCAATGCAGCTCATTGTCTATAATTATTAAATTATCATTAACCATTTATTTAGTCATCTGTAGTTTGCCTAACATTATGTGTGGTCATGATTGTGAACGTTCACGTTACTGTGTGATTAGTGTAGTGACATATCTCAGTGTGCTGTGGAATGATAGTCTCACTGTGCACTGCAGACAGTGAAAAACCATAGCAGATGGCTGCTCTTAGATGGTCTAACATTAACAGACAGCATAGTCATATTGTCAACACATTTTAGCGATCTTGAATTACATGTTGGGTAACGTTAGTAATCCCAGAAATTGCTTGATAGTTAGCTAGCATCCCGCAAGCGATGCTAACATTAGACGCTAAGATGTCACTAGTCGTGTTTCCATTACTCTCAGAAATGCGCAAAATCTAAATATCGCAATAGAAAGTGGGTAATGGAAACACGTAATTTTCGAAAAACCTCCCAAATATCGCAAAAAGTTTTTGCGCTCTCATGAGGTGGTTTTTCAGACGTGTCGATATAGCAGTTTATCGCAAAAGTGTAATGGAAACGCATTTTTCGCATTTGCATGTCATGTGACCCATCTTCTCCTTTGGAAAAGGAGCGGAAAATGAAAGGAAAATGAGGGAGAAAGGGTTCGATAAGCCGTGGCAAAACCTCCGCAGCAACCTAGCAGAAAGACGAGTGTTGTGCAAAAGCGGAGCTGGGGAAAATAGATCATGTTTAATGACAGAAATCGGTCCATGGTGACAGGCTGCCTGTCTGTGTGCGCACAGTTATAGGCTACCTTTTTTCCTCTGCCTCTCGCGCTCACTGCATTCACCGCAGCCAGCAACATATTGGGGCAGGGTACGACACTCATTTCTTTTGAATTGATAATCAGGCTCGTTTATATGCGTTGTAACTTCATGTGGTGATTTGCATTGACCATTGGTTGGATTTGAGCATGCAGGGGACGGGATTTGGGGCAGATCCCCGTGCGCATGGCAGCTGCTGCAACGGGGAATTGCGTTCAGGTGTGTGCGCCGTCACTCAAACTCAACTTCAATGGAAACGCCTACAAGTCGCAATTGTACATTGTCGAAGTTGTAGAAATATCGCAATTATTTTGCGAAAAACTGTAATGGAAACACAGCTATTGTTGCCAGCCAAAACATTAGTCAGAACTCGTCTGCTGAAGCCGTAGCTTTGTCTCCCACATACAAAACCCACCATCTGACACATTTTAATTCCATCTGTTTGACTCCGATTCTGGTACGAGTGAGTCTGGCCGGTCACACCAGTAATCTGGATGGCTGACTGCAGACTGTCGTGTGTTCTACTAGCGATAAGGACGATACGACTTTCAGTCGGACTTTCAAAGTAAAATGATTAGAAGCAATTGAAAACGTTTTATTTTTGTATTTCCCCTGTCTTTCTATGTGAGAGATTTAGATTGACAGCGCCGCACGCTGTGGCACAAGACCAGGGTGGTAGAGAGAGGGAGAGACTACAAGACTACAAATTCCAAGGTGCACTAGTGTGTGTTATGAAAATATTTAGGCGCACTGGAAGATTTTAAGGTGGGAAAATGCATGTAAATGTGCGCACTCTGGAGCCCTGATTTCAGTCTGTATCTGAGGTTGCTTTCACACTGGGAACGATTGCTTTCGTTCCGTTCGTTTGTGTGTTGTCTACTGTATGTGGTTCTGAACGGTTGGCTTTCACACTCGCAAGTGTTCCGTGCCCGGGCACGCCAAAGCGCTCCCCACACCACCTTTTCAAGTGGATCCTGTCACGCTTCCCTGCTGTGCGGAACGGAATGCAACGTTCACACTCATCAAACATTCCGAAACTAAGGTCAATTTGGGGACAAGTGTGCTCAGGAACGGTACCGGGGCGCCAGTGTGAAGGCATATAGTCTCTGTCTCATTCTAGGTTGTATTTCAGTCTGTATCTCAGTCTCTCTCTAGGTTGTATTTCAGTCTGTATCTCAGTCTCGCTGTCTCACTCTAGGTTGTATGTTAGCCTGTCTGTATTCCAATCCAGACTGTATCTCAGTCTCTGTCTCTCTCTAGGTTGTATGTTAGCCTGTCTGTATTTCAGTCTGTATCTCTGTCTCTCTCTAGGTTGTATGTTAGCCTGTCTGTATTTCAGTCTGTATCTCTGTCTCTCTCTAGGTTGTATGTTAGCCTGTCTGTATTTCAGTCTGTATCTCTGTCTCTCTCTAGGTTGTATGTTAGCCTGTCTGTATTCCATTCTGCATCTCTGTCTCTCTCTAGGTTGTATGTTAGCCTGTCTGTATTCCATTCTGCATCTCTGTCTCTCTCTAGGTTGTATGTTAGCCTGTCTGTATTCCATTCTGCATCTCTGTCTCTCTTTAGGTTGTATGTTAGCCTGTCTGTATTTCAGTCTGTATCTCTGTCTCTCTCTAGGTTGTATGTTAGCCTGTCTGTATTTCAGTCTGTATCTCTGTCTCTCTCTAGGTTGTATGTTAGCCTGTCTGTATTCCATTCTGCATCTCTGTCTCTCTCTAGGTTGTATGTTAGCCTGTCTGTATTCCATTCTGCATCTCTGTCTCTCTCTAGGTTGTATGTTAGCCTGTCTGTATTCCATTCTGCATCTCTGTCTCTCTTTAGGTTGTATGTTAGCCTGTCTGTATTCCATTCTGCATCTCTGTCTCTCTTTAGGTTGTATGTTAGCCTGTCTGTATTTCAGTCTGTATCTCTGTCTCTCTTTAGGTTGTATGTTAGCCTGTCTGTATTCCAGTCTGTATCTCTGTCTCTCTCTAGGTTGTATGTTAGCCTGTCTGTATTTCAGTCTGTATCTCTGTCTCTCTCTAGGTTGTATGTTAGCCTGTCTGTATTCCATTCTGCATCTCTGTCTCTCTCTAGGTTGTATGTTAGCCTGTCTGTATTCCATTCTGCATCTCTGTCTCTCTTTAGGTTGTATGTTAGCCTGTCTGTATTTCAGTCTGTATCTCTGTCTCTCTTTAGGTTGTATGTTAGCCTGTCTGTATTCCAGTCTGTATCTCTGTCTCTCTCTAGGTTGTATGTTAGCCTGTCTGTATTTCAGTCTGTATCTCTGTCTCTCTCTAGGTTGTATGTTAGCCTGTCTGTATTCCAGTCTGTATCTCTGTCTCTCTCTAGGTTGTATGTTAGCCCTCTCTGTATTCCAGTCTGTATCTCTGTCTCTCTCTAGGTTGTATGTTAGCCTGTCTGTATTTCAGACTGTCTCTGTCTCTCTCTAGGTTGTATGTTAGCCTGTCTGTATTCCAGTCTGTATCTCTGTCTCTCTCTAGGTTGTATGTTAGCCTGTCTGTATTTCAGTCTGTATCTCTGTCTCTCTTTAGGTTGTATGTTAGCCTGTCTATATTCCAGACTGTATCTCAGTCTCTGTCTCTCTTTAGGTTGTATGTTAGCCTGTCTGTATTCCAGTCTGTAGCTCTGTCTCTCTCTAGGTTGTATGTTAGCCTGTCTGTATCCCAGTCTGTATCTCTGTCTCTCTCTAGGTTGTATGTTAGCCTGTCTGTATTTCAGTCTGTATCTCTGTCTCTCTCTAGGTTGTATGCATCCTCCAGGGCCAGAGAGTCACTCGACTGCTCCCTGACAGCCCTCCAGTGGTGCCGGCAGGTGCTGGACGGCCCCAAATCTGAGGTGGAGGCTGCCAGGAGATCACTGTCCCTCCGACTGGAGCAAGGTAGGAGGCCACAGGCTGTGTTGTGAGAAGAGAACAGAGCAAGGTAGGAGGCCACAGGCTGTGTTGTGAGAAGAGAACAGAGCAAGGTAGGAGGCCACAGGCTGTGTTGTGAGAAGAGAACAGAGCAAGGTAGGAGGCCACAGGCTGTGTGAGAACAGAGCTTAAAGCAAGGTAGGAGGCCACAGGCTGTGTGAGAACAGAGCTTAAAGCAAGGTAGGAGGCCACAGGCTGTGTGTGAGAACAGAGCTTAAAGCAAGGTAGGAGGCCACAGGCTGTGTGTGAGAAGAGAACACAGCTTTAGTAGCCCAGAGAGGGGGGGGGGGGTTGTCTTATAAACCACCACAGCCAGCAGTGCACAACAGACATTAAACCACCACAGCCAGCAGTGCACAACAGACATTAAACCACCACGGCCAGCAGTGCACAACAGACATTAAACCACCACGGCCAGCAGTGCACAACAGACATTAAACCACCACAGCCAGCAGTGCACAACAGACAGTCTTATAAACCACCACAGCCAGCAGTGCACAACAGTCAGTCTTATAAACCACCACAGCCAGCAGTGCACAACAGACAGTCTTATAAACCACCACGGCCAGCAGTGCACAACAGACAAACACATAGAGTCGCAAATAACGATTATTTTCATTGTTGCTTAATCGGTCAATTATTTTCTCGATGAGTTGTTTGGTCTATAAAATGTGGGGAAATTACATCAAATGAGACAAACATCTACCAGAGGAAGCATGTGCTAGTCTACAACCCTCCCCAGACAAGCAGAGGGGGTGGAGCAATGACTGGGACAGCAGGGGGAAAGATGAAAGTGATGAGACTTGTTCCAGCAGATGACTGAATTTAAATTTTCTGAATTTGGGACGATTTAATTGATTGAAGTTGAAACTGATTATATAGAAATCAAATTCATGACGCTCTTAGTCAGTTTGTATCCTATTAAAACCATATTGCAGTGAAAAGTCCTACACATTTAGTTTTCTTTAAAGGAATAGTTCTCCCAAAAATGAAAATTCTGTCACCTACTCGCCCTCAGGCCAAATGAAACGCCATTGAAATGTTTTGGTCCATGGAGGTTGCCAGCACAACTTCGTAGCAGCTTCTCCAAAACAACTGAAGTCACTCAATCACAATCATGAATAGAAATACCTACACACCTCGTCAGCTGTAGTTCAGATCTGCACTAAATGATGGTGTAAATATACAGTAGGTCTTTTTGGACCTCTGAAGAACCGGTCCCTACTGACTTCAGTTGTTTTGGAGAAGGCTGCTAGTTGCTGGTCTGGCAACCTCCCTGTGTGTTATATGAACAAACTTCAATTGAATTGGCATGATTTGTTCAGCTCTACACATTTCTCTAATCCACACATGGGCAAAATGCGGCCCCAGAGCCGGACCTGGCCCCTGGACCATCTCAATCCGGCCCCCAAGGTCCTCAAAGAAAAACAAAACAACCCCGAAAAACTCAATAAAAGGCAGAATTATGTTAATAAATCTCATCTGCTGCAGCCATTGGATTTGTATCACTATTATATCGGGAGATTAACGAGAAATTACCAATCGCAGTGGGAGAGAGGGTTAAAAATAGGGAGACTCCCGCCATCCCGCGTGTTGGCAGGTATGATCTCCAATGTGTGGCCCTTCGCTTACTTGATGTAAGTCAGTATGGCCCTCTGGAAAAAATGTTGCCCACCCCTGGTCTAATCCTAACCATAAGAGATGCAACAGCAAGTTTAGCTAACTAACTTGTTACTTATGGATTCGTTGGCATGCCAGTTTCTTCTGTGTTTAAACTTTAGAGTGACTTTCTGTGTTTTATGTCTAAGCCTTTGTCTCACCCACACAGTTTCTATTTCTTCTCTCTTTCTCTCTTGTCTCTGTTTGAACCTCCACACAAACTAAACCATAAGCCTGGAGTATTGATTTGACTGAGATGAGGAGATGTGAAGGCGTCTCTGAGGATTCTCTTGCGGGTCGCTGCACGGCTCCTGGTCGCTGCACAGCTCCTGGCTATTTGAAACCGTGGGACCTGACTTGTAGGTGTCTTGGCAAACACGCAGTCACTTGCTTTCTCACGCCACATCGTGAAACGCGGCCAAGAAGAAGCAGTATTAAACCTGTGAAGTCTAGACTGTGCCAGCTTGAAGCTGTCGCTGTTTTGGAGAGCAGCCACAGTCTGTCAGCAGCAGCAGCACACACACACACACACACACACACTCTCACACTCTCTGTAAGCAGGTCGGATCACCTTCACCACTCCAGTCTGAGTGAGAGGCTCAGCAGCATAGTAGAGCTGTAATCTGTGTGTAATCTGCAGAGCGGACCTGGGTCAGCAGACCTGAGCACGGCATGTCTGTGATCTTTACATGCATTTCTACAACTTACAGCCTGATTGACAGGGATGGGAATTGATACGATTTTATTATTAATACCAATGGATGCCATTATCAATTCTGCTTAAGCTGTGTTCACACCGAGATATTTATTTTTCGCTCTGTCGCTCAAGTCAACCCTTTGGAATCGCTCTGTCGCTCTGTTTAAATCGCTCATCAACAGGCACACGAAATGACGGACAGGTGGGGGATATAACGTTACGCAATGTCATGCTGTTTGTCCACTACGAGCCACCGTCATTGTTTACAAGCTAAAGCCTATCAGCGTGCTCCTAATGCGAGCTCCATACCGGTAGTACAGACTTCACTTCATGTCAGCTGTCAGCCTGTCAATGCGGTTTGTTGCCACACAATAAACCAGCGGTTTGTTCCAAGCCAGTGTGATCCTTGACTCGCTCTCACACAGCAGCCAATCAGCATTGAACAGCGAGCGACTGATGCCAGCGTATTTTCGCTCGAGTTGGAATATTTCATCTTGAGCGACGAGTGTATTTTCTCCCTGTCGCTCTGTCTCTGCCGCTCGGACGCCCAGCGATTTTTCTCCCAGGCGAATATACGCTCAATCGCTCGTTTGCATTGACTTTGTATGTAAACTCGAGGCCAGCGACCAACTTTAATAGGTCGGTGTGAATGCACCTTTATCCGTCCGATTCTTTCTGGATTCTTGATCAGTTTTCCGTGTGTGTGGGGGAGGGGGGGGGGCTGTTTCACTATCTCTGGAGTCTGAACACAGTGTAGAATGTCTGCTCTGCTTAAAGGGAGGCTTTGCTGTTTTTCAACCAGGTTTGTATCCTTACAATGCGACTCGAGTAATATGAACAAATGGACAGCCTTTACCTTCAGTCTACCCTACAGTGAGAGCTCCCAGTTCATCCTCAGGCAAAACTCTCTGTTGTGGTGCCAAACGTGTCGCAACGGAGATGCGGAAGCTCTGCTCGAGATGCGGAAGCTCTGCTCGAGGCTGTCGAGGCGGCTTCCAGGCTGTTATTGTTTATTTTTTAAGTAGGCGCACATCCACGGCGAATTGCATAGAGAGCCTTAACCAGCCTTAATGACTTGCAGCTGGCGGGGCAGAGTTTCTGCAGACAGAGAAATGGAGGATATTTCTCCATGTGGAAAACATGGGTTGATAATCAGCAAAGCCTCCCTTTAAAAACATGAACATGTTAAAATAATCCCTTAAAAGGATTTAGCCCATATCGGCCTGGCCTGCTTGGTATCTAATGCCCGGCCTGAATTATGATCCCAGTCCGCCCCTGTTTTTAACTATATCGCCCAGCCCTACTCATGATATATAATATACAGTCTCTAGTGTATGATTCAACTTTTCCCATGTTCTAATTACCGGTAGTGTAAAAAAGCAAACAAACTGAAAAAAGAAAAGAAAAAAATAAACAAATCGCAATAAATCGTAATATCGAATCGCAATAATCGTAGAATCGCAATACTTAAGAATCGCAATATAAATCGAATCGGCACCCAAGAATCGTGATAGTATCGAATCGGGAGATAAGTGAATCGCCACAGCCCTAGTTTCCAACATATAGCTGGTGTTAACACCCTCGAATTGATCATTTTAAACGTTACAGGTAGGGATGTATACAGTTTTACTGCGATAGTTATTACAGAAATAGACTCAATAACAACAATTAAACAAGTAGGCTACAGGAGTATGCAACAGCGGAGTTTCTCAGTGGAAATGACATTTTCTCCGTTCTTCTGAGTGGATTTGGATTTGACTGGATCTGATGCTGATTGGTTGAAGGACTGGCTACTTCCATCCACTGAAATGACTGTGCACAGCTCGGAGTCCAGACGGATCCACACAAAGAAATGGAATGTGAGTTGATGGCTCCGGATGGGTTTAAGCAGGCTAACCGTACCATATCGTACTGTGAAAGTTCATATAGTTACATCCCTAGTTACAAGTAGCACAGTTGTCATCTTTCTTTGTGAAATGAAGCCACGCTTTGGACTGTTTCTTCCTCTCCACCATGCCTCAATACATTTTTTTTTTAAATACTTTGACTTTTGAATCGTAAATGTGTTTTTTTTTAAACACAATTTTCAGAAAACGTTTAAAAAGACATAAAAGTGGTCCTTGTTTGCGATTATCCTGCTGAACACAAATTTCCACTCCCATAAACAGACCTTATTTCATGCATTTAACCAAAATCACCATTCTAAAATCCCATAGCCTTAACCCCCCTAAGAACCAACATGGTGGCGGGTTCTGGTTAAGCCTACAAAAATACGTCATCCCTGTGGTACTCTATTGCAAACCCAACAAATCTTTCACTGCTGAACAGTGTAAGTCTACAAGGATATCATGGTAAACTAAAACGAGATGAAAAAGACGAAAGGTGTTAAACATTGTCGTAAATTGAAATAAATATTTAACTAGACCGTGAAACTGAACTGATGTTAGCATTTCTACTTTTTTTGCTGTATTGAAAATGTACTGAACGTGACACATCTCACATCACTGTCGTATCGAACCGAACCGAACCGTGACTTGCGTGAACCACTCCACCCCTACCAGTCTTATCAATGCATCTCCTCTCCTCTCAGGGTCCAGCCTGTGGGAGAGGAGAGGTGAGCGATTAAGCGCTGCAGGCAGAACTGAGTGGAGGCTGTGGTCTCAGTGTGGCCGTGGGCTCTCCTGAGGCTGGCTGTGTGCAGTATGACTGGAGGTGACAGCTGAATGCCACCAGGCATTAAGACGGCTTAATACCCCCAGGCCCTTAATGAGAGGAGATGGCTCTCGGCTCACCTGTGTGGGCACCAGTTTGGCCCTTAATGAGAGGAGATGGTCCTCGGCTCACCTGTGTGAGCACCAGTTTGGCCCTTAATGAGAGGAGATGGCTCTCGACTCACCTGTGTGGGCACCAGTTTGGCCCTTAATGAGAGGAGATGGCTCTCGACTCACCTGTGTGGGCACCAGCTTGGCCCTTAATGAGAGGAGATGGCTCTCGGCTCACCTGTGTGGGCACCAGCTTGGCCCTTAATGAGAGGAGATGGCTCTCGACTCACCTGTGTGGGCACCAGCTTGGCCCTTAATGAGAGGAGATGGCTCTCGGCTCACCTGTGTGGGCACCAGCTTGGCCCTTAATGAGAGGAGATGGCTCTCGACTCACCTGTGTGGGCACCAGTTTGGCCCTTAATGAGAGGAGATGGCCCTAGACTCACCTGTGTGGGCAGCAGTTTGGCCCTTAATGAGAGGAGATGGCCCTCGACTCATGTGTGGGCACCAGTTTGGCCCTTAATGAGAGGAGATGGCCCTCGACTCACCTGTGTGGGCACCAGTTTGGCCCTTAATGAGAGGAGATGGCCTTCGACTCACCTGTGTGGGCACCAGTTTGGCCCTTAATGAGAGGAGATGGCTCTCGACTCACCTGTGTGGGCACCAGTTTGGCCCTTAATGAGAGGAGATGGCCCTAGACTCACCTGTGTGGGCACCAGTTTGGCCCTTAATGAGAGGAGATGGCCCTCGGCTCACCTGTGTGGGCACCAGTTTGGCCCTTAATGAGAGGAGATGGCTCTCGACTCACCTGTGTGGGCACCAGTTTGGCCCTTAATGAGAGGAGATGGCCCTCGACTCACCTGTGTGGGCACCAGTTCGTCTGCTGTCATCCAACACTTTTTTTTTTATGTCAAAAGTAATAATCGGCACCATGACTGACACTCCATTTACACCTGGTTTTTAAATGCGACGTGTATCCGGATAAGTTATCTGGATAATGGTCGCATTTAAATCCAGGTGTAAATGGGGTGTGATGGACAAAGAAAAGAGAAACTGAACCTGCATCAACAGACCCTGCAGGGGACATCTGGGTAGTGCAGCGGTAGATCCCTGCCCACCAACACGAGGTTTCGCAGGTTCGAGCCGCCGTGTTACCTCCGGCTTGGTCGGGTGTCCGTACAGGCACAATTGGCCTGTAGTGTCTGCGGGTGGCAAGCTGGATTAAGGCTGTGTCCTGGTCACTGCACTTAGTGGTTGGTCGGGGCGCCTGATCGGAGGGAGGTGAACTGGGGGGGAATAGGATGATCCTCCCATGCGCTACGTCTTGCCGGTGAAACTCCTCGCTGTCATGCCAGGTGAAAAGAAGCGGCTGGCGGCTGCACATGTATCGGAGGAAGCGTGTGCTAGTCTACAACTCTCCCCAGATCAGCAGAGGGGGTGGAGCAACGAGCGGGACAGCAGGGGGAATTGGCCAAATACAATTGGGGAGAAAATGGGGCTGTGCACCAAAGATGTCACCAGCCGGGCAGCTTGTTGCGTCAGAGGAGGGGAGCCTGAACCCACACATGAACCCCCACCAGCTTGGCCTACTATCTCTCTCTCTCTCTGTCTCTGTGTGTGTCTCTCTCTATATCTCTCTCCTTGTCTCTCTCTGCATCTCTCTCTGCCTCTCTCTCCCTCCTTCTGTCTTTCTCTCCCTCCCTCTCTGCCTCTCCCTCCCTCTGTCTTTCTCTCTGTCTCTCTCTCTCTGCCCACGGTTGAATCCAGTAAACCCGGCAGAACCGGAGAGCCGTTGCCATAGAAACGGTGTTTACATGAAAAGAATGTGCCCTCCTTCAATGCTGAAGTGGCTTATATATATTGGCATTGACAGGTAACGGAGAGAAATGCTCTTCCTGCATCTCTGAGTGCTTAGAGGCATTAATCATGTGTGCACACACTTCATAGACATGCATGACATTTTGTATTCATATTTTCTTTGTTGCTGAATTGGCTCATATCTCAAGTGCTGCAGACCAGTGAACGTCTTCTCTTTGTCTAGGAATAGTATCTGAGGGTGTGTGTGGAGCTCAATCCGGTTTTCGGAATAGCACAGATAGTGGGTTTTTCCGAATACAAATATATATACTGTATATATTTTTAAATTATTAGTTTTCGAGAAGAAAAATTCAAATGTCAAATAACAGCATGCAGATCTGGCAAGGTTACATGGCTGTCTCCATCTCTGCTCACTCTGCTGTCTGTGTCTCTCCTCTGCTCACTCTGCTGTCTGTGTCTCTGTCTCTCCTCTGCTCACTCTGCTGTCTGTGTCTCTGTCTCTCCTCTGCTCACTCTGCTGTCTGTCTGTGTCTCTGTCTCTCCTCTGCTCACTCTGCTGTCTGTCTGTCTCTCCTCTGCTCACTCTGCTGTCTGTCTGTGTGTCTGTCTCTCCTCTGCTCACTCTGCTGTCTGTGTCTCTGTCTCTTCTCTGCTCACTCTGCTGTCTGTGTGTCTGTCTCTCCTCTGCTCACTCTGCTGTCTGTGTCTCTGTCTCTCCTCTGCTCACTCTGCTGTCTGTCTGTGTCTCTGTCTCTTCTCTGCTCACTCTGCTGTCTGTCTGTCTGTCTCTCCTCTGCTCACTCTGCTGTCTGTCTGTGTCTCTGTCTCTCCTCTGCTCACTCTGCTGTCTGTCTGTCTCTCCTCTGCTCACTCTGCTGTCTGTGTCTCTGTCTCTCCTCTGCTCACTCTGCTGTCTGTCTGTGTCTCTGTCTCTTCTCTGCTCACTCTGCTGTCTGTGTGTCTGTCTCTCCTCTGCTCACTCTGCTGTCTGTCTGTGTCTCTGTCTCTCCTCTGCTCACTCTACTGTCTGTCTGTGTCTCTCCTCTGCTCACTCTGCTGTCTGTCTGTGTCTCTGTCTCTCCTCTGCTCACTCTGCTGTCTGTCTGTGTCTCTGTCTCTCCTCTGCTCACTCTGCTGTCTGTCTGTGTCTCTGTCTCCTCTGCTCACTCTGCTGTGTGTCTGTGTCTGTGTCTCTCCTCACTCTGCTGTCTGTCTGTGTCTCTGTCTCTCCTCTGCTCGCTCTGCTGTCTGTGTCTCTGTCTCTCCTCTGCTCACTCTGCTGTCTGTCTGTGTCTCTGTCTCTCCTCTGCTCACTCTGCTGTCTGTCTGTGTCTCTGTCTCCTCTGCTCACTCTGCTGTGTGTCTGTGTCTCTCCTCACTCTGCTGTGTGTCTGTGTCTCCGTCTCTCCTCTGCTCACTCTGCTGTCTGTGTCTCTGTCTCTCCTCTGCTCACTCTGCTGTCTGTGTCTCCGTCTCTCCTCTGCTCACTCTGCTGTCTGTCTGTCTGTGTGTCTGTCTCTCCTCTGCTCACTCTGCTGTCTGTCTGTGTGTCTGTCTCTCCTCTGCTCACTCTGCTGTCTGTCTGTGTGTCTGTCTCTCCTCTGCTCACTCTGCTGTCTGTCTGTGTGTCTGTCTCTCCTCTGCTCACTCTGCTGTCTGTGTCTCTGTCTCTCCTCTGCTCACTCTGCTGTCTGTGTCTCTGTCTCCTCTGCTCACTCTGCTGTGTGTCTGTGTCTCTCCTCACTCTGCTGTCTGTCTGTGTGTCTGTGTCTCTCCTCACTCTGCTGTCTGTCTGTGTCTCTGTCTCTCCTCTGCTCACTCTGCTGTCTGTGTCTCTGTCTCTCCTCTGCACACTCTGCTGTCTGTGTCTGTGTCTCTCCTCACTCTGCTGTCTGTCTGTGTGTCTGTGTCTCTCCTCACTCTGCTGTCTGTCTGTGTCTCTGTCTCTCCTCTGCTCACTCTGCTGTCTGTCTGTGTGTCTGTCTCTCCTCTGCTTCTCTGCTGTCTGTCTGTGTCTCTGTCTCTCCTCTGCTCACTCTGCTGTCTGTGTCTCTGTCTCTCCTCTGCTTCTCTGCTGTCTGTGTCTCTGTCTCTCCTCTGCTCGCTCTGCTGTCTGTCTGTGTCTCTGTCTCTCCTCTGCTCACTCTGCTGTCTGTGTCTCTGTCTCTCCTCTGCTCACTCTGCTGTCTGTGTCTCTGTCTCTCCTCTGCTTCTCTGCTGTCTGTCTGTGTCTTGGATGTAGACAGTGATTCCCAATAATAAAATATTCCAAGTCATTTCATATTAAGCCCATTGCTAAAATGGAACGAGCGCGCCACGATTAGTTCCCCCTGGCAGGTGTCAACTGTTACACTACTCTGTGAAGAGGTCACATTCATGTCAAAACTGCGTGCCATCCTACTAGCTAGCAAACATGGATAAATGCTCAAACGTTTATTTTACCAATTTAATATCCTAAAATTAGTATTGTAATAAAACCAAAACAGAATTTTGATGCCTATATCCACTTTTATTTGAATACAAACAAATAATGTTGCTGCCTGAACAAATAGAAATCCTGGGCTCTCTGCACATCCTGTGTGTACCTGGTGCGGAGTGTCTCAGATGGTCTGTGAGCAACTGTGTTGTGCTGAATGCAGCTTTGTTCTCTGCTCAGTGGCTGAATAGAGCGCTCTGTGGCGGGCACAGTGTTGGAGGCACGGGGTGTGTGAGGTAACTGCTGCACAAAGCTGCCCTCTCTTTGGAAAGGTGTGTGTGTGTGCGCGCACGCCGTGTGTGTTTATGTCTGTGTTTGTACTTGTAGTAATCTTATTGTGAAGGCTAATTTAAGTTTTGGAGCTAGGAGGCGAGGACTTAAATTCAACTGGTCCTCCCTTTCAAAAAGGGTCTGTTGCACTGTGGGTTTATACCTGTAGCCACTGGGCCGCGCCGCGGTATCTCACGTTTCACTCTTGAAACAGCCAATCAGAACAGCTCATAATGAGCTTTAAAGAGACGGCGTCAGAAACAGCTTCTTGGTGGTAAGGCTCAGAGAGATGCTGGAAAAGGAATGTGTAAAAATGGATTGAGTGTTTTTAGTACATGACACCACCACACAGCTTGAGTATGGTTGGAAATCTCCGGATGCTGATACCCTCACTCTGATACTACTGGATGCTGATACCCTCACTCTGATACTACTGGATGTGATACCCTCACCCTGATACTACTGGATGTGAATGATATTAGGGTTGGCACAATGGACGATGGCATCGACCATTGTCCATTAAGCACCTTTTTATAATGCCTTAAAGTGATTTTGTCCTCTGCCCCCCCACCTCTCCCTCCTTAGTGTCCAGGTGGCGTGGCTCGTTCTCCAGCCCCTCCTTCTCGTCCCCCATCCTTCCTCTCAGTCGAGTAGCCGGGGTGTCACCCCTCAGCACAAAGCCCTGCTCCACCCCCCAGACGTCTGAGAGACACGGTAAACATGCTGTCCATGAGTTTAAAGGGATGATTTGTTCATGTCCGTTTCAGATTCAGTAGGTTCAGGGTTGCCTAACTTAAAGACCAATTATAGTTTCACAAATACAGCTGTAACATTTGTGATATAATATACAGTTTAGCAACTTGTCTCGACATAATATTCTGATATTAAAGCAGGACTAAACCCCCCAGATTTCTTGCAAAACTGTATTCTACTTGATTTGAAAACTCTGCAGGCAAGATGGCCGCCTATACTCCCTCTTTTAGCTGGCAGAATTCCTCCCCCATAAACTAACATATCTTGGCCAATAAGTATGTAACATACAAAATAAAACAACCCGTAATATCTTAATTTGATGTAGAATGCAGAGGACATGTAACTGTTTAGTTAAACTTGCATTCCAGGAATATTGTGCTCTAAAGATAACGTTAGTGGCTCGAGACTGTTTCGTCCTGAAACCCACTCGCTTTGCGCCAGAACACAATTTGGGGGTGGTTTTGGCGTAACCTATGTGGGATTCGAAATAACGCATCCGAGATAGAAAACGTTATGAATACAACAACAAACTAACGCTGGTGATCCGTACTCGAAATGGTTAAAAGTTATGTCAATTTGGTCATTCAGTGGCGTTTTACTGCCATATAACATAACTAACTAGTGGCTAATATTAGCCACAGTAGGCATTACCCATGGATGCATTGGTCTTAAAGGGCTCACGCCACGTGAACTACAGTAATAATCAATGGGGAAAAAAAACAATTTTTCACTTGAGTGGGGCGCGTGCTAAACCCACCGTGACGTCAGGATGTACCAAATATCCCATTCATTTGAGGGCACAAAAAAAAGCAGTGTTCAACCCATAGAGGGAACTTATGCTGCTGAAAATGGTACAATGGTAACAGTTTGGTCTCAAATGTGAAGATTTTGACCAGAATTCTTCACACACCACCCCCAAAGTCATACTGTATATATTGGTTAAAAGATGAAAAAATGTGTTTTGGGGTTTAGTCCTGCTTCAATATATCAAATATTCTGATTGGTTGAGTTAAACCTCAGTGGGCAGGACCAAAGAAGCAGTTTTTCCTAGGTAAGTAACATTAGGCTGAAGCCAAGAGGTAAGATAGGAGGATGCTAATATTACAAATCCCATCAGTCTTACCACTCAGTTAAAAAACATACAATCAAGCCATACTAAGTTATCTAGGTTAGTAATCAGCTAATCAGATTAATTCTGCCTCTGAGAAATGCTTGTAGGACGTAAACTTTAATCTGCAAAATGTATTTATGCCGGAATTGAAACATCTGTTTTCCATCCTCTCCATCCCCTCCTTCCCTTCTCCACTTTCTCCCCATCCATCCCTCGTTCCCCCAGCCTCCTCCCTGTGCTCCCCGCTCCACCCGGCCCTCCAGGGGGCGCTGAGCACTATAGGGAAGGAGTTCTCCCCTCTAGCTGAGCGGACACCCGCATTCGTCACTCCCCCAGCCAGCTGCAGTAAGCCCTCTACTCTACTTACACCTCTCCCTGTTGGGTCTCAGTCTGCTTTCCTCAGTAGTGTGTGCTAATCCCTAATTTTCTTGTCTCATTGCTTTGCCCAGTCAGTGTCGAGTCATTTTCAGGACTCGTGACTTGACTTGGACTCGAGCATTGATGCATTCGTACTCAGAAGTTGGAGACTCAGACTCATTAATTGGCGAAGACTGTTTTTTTTTGTTTTTGTTTGTAATAAGCCCTAATAATTTAGCATAAAATATTGATATGTATATATTGATACGGTGACATTAAATTTTGTGTAATGGCAGGCCAGGTGGATTCAAACTCATGTTCAGTAACTGTGGACTCTGACTCGGGTAATGTGGACTCGACTCAGACTTTTCTTTGGTGAATGGGACTCGAACACTGGGGACTCCAGACTCGACTGGGACTGGAGATATAGTGACTTGACTAGAACGCTGGCTTTGGCACATCTTCAATAGAGCTCAACAGTCACGTGACTTTCCGTGACGTTTCCAGCCCCGGAAGAGAGTTCCCCATTCAGTTTCTCCATAGACATGTAGAAAAATCCTTATATAACAAGTTTGGATCGTGAGTGACTATAAAACATTTCACTTGGAGCAAAAACAAAAGCTTTAAACGGGTGGGGGGGTGGGGTGGGGGGGGTCTTGGAATCAAACATTTGATTTTGCCGTTTAGAGCCTGAGTGTCTTGGAATTATTAACTCCAAATATTATCTCGCATGGAAACAAAACTTACTCTGCAAAACCTAACAGTAAATGAAATGCATAATGTCCATGTAAACATACTCAATGGTGAGAGCTGGTATTTATTTGTTCATTTGTTTTTCATGTAGCTTTGAGCTTTATTTCAGTTGCAGAAATGACAAAAACTATCGGCATATCTGCTTATGTGCTGTAGTCGTATTGAATTTGAGGGGGAGTGTGTGACAGATTCTAGTGCATTACTTGTGATGGAAAAATGATGTTCCAGAAGGGCCAGGGCAAACCTGTAGGGAACCAGCAAGGAGGCCTATTGGAGTTCATCCTTTGAGGGAGGCACTGGGATCCTGTTTCCCTCCCATAGGCGCTTGCTTATATGTTTTATATTCACCCAAGGCACACTTCCATGACTACGCTGCTCCAAACGGCAACATGGAGGCAGGGCCTCCCTTTTAGACTATTCTGTTTGTTGTTCCAATAGAAATAGAAAATAAGCCTGGCTTTCATCTTGTCTGTGCCCTTTCTGTTTCATCTCTGTGCTGAAATGTTAGCAGACTGGTAAGGCAACCGCATCGGGAGCCTCCTGCAACAGCTTGCTCTGAATACTCGCTCTCCAACCAGGATTGCCTGCGTTACGTAATTAGGAGTAAACATTAAGAGTGAAAAATACACGGTGAGCTTCCAAGGATGCACAAAACCAAATTCTCAACCACAGAGAATCTCATTTTCTGGATGGATTCTAGATTTGCGTGTAGTGAAGTTCAATTTAGCACTGAGACCCATTTTTCATTTTAGGCAATTAGCTTGACATTTGCATCCAAATGAACTTTATGATTGCTGTAGTGTAGACAGAAGAATAAGCTGAAATCAAGATCACCAAAAACAATGACTTGTTGTTGCCTCTGATAGCCAATCAGCTGGTAGCGTGCATGACTTCAATGTTCTGCCTGAACTAACACGGTGCTCTATACAAGTAGAAGGTGCAAAACTCACAATATTCCTGTAATAATAATGACTAATTGATTGCATTTGTGTTTTTCTAAGTTCTCGTACACACATCAGCTATCACGGTGGACAGTTGAGAACTGAAAGTGCCAATTAGACATTGAGGGATGATTAGGTGGCCATGATGGAAGGGAAGGCCTGTGTGTGAATTTAGCCAGGGCACCGGGGTTACACCCCCCAGGGCACCGGGGTTACACCCCCCAGGGCACCAGGGTTACACCCCCCAGGGCACCGGGGTTACACCCCCCAGGGCACCGGGGTTACACCCCCCAGGGCACCGGGGTTACACCCCCCAGGGCACCGGGGTTACACCCCTAATCTTGTGAAGAGTGCAAATGGGCTCTTTAATGATTACAGAGTCAAGACCTTGGTTTAACATTTCATCTGAAGGACGGTGCTCACTCACAGGGCAGAGTCCCTGTCTCTGCCCTGGGGGCATTGGGGAGATGATTCATGAGACCAGAGTGAAGAGCACCTCCTACTGGTCCTCCAACACCACTTCCAGCACCAGATGGTCTCCCATGCAAGGACTAACCACAGTCGGCCCTGCTTAGCTTCCCCCAGCAAGCAGCGATGAGCAAATGAGTGCATGGTGAAGAAATGAGAAGAAAGGGATGGAGATGGGAGGGCTTTTCTTCAGAGGGCGTTTGGAGCGAGTAGAGGGGAATATCATTCACTGGGGAGAGGGTGATGTAACCTTATCCTGTATTTATGCCTCACTGGTGCCTAATAGCCCCTAATTCTCCAAGCTAAGCATCTCCCTCCATTAGTGTGGGTCTTTATGTAGAGGACACACTCCAAAGACTGCAGGCTTTTCCCATTAGCTCAGCCAACACAACATAATGTAGCTGTGCTGCGCGGTGACTGTGCCGTTCATTCCAGAGGTGCTGTGAGATTAAGACGTTACAAGTCTGGGCTGTTCTTTGACAGGAGTGAGAAATTTAACTTCCAAATGTGTCCTTTAAATTGATTTATTTAGTAGTGTATTAGATAGGGGCAGCAAACATAATTACACTTGACAATTGAAATAGAAAATATGTGTGCACGTGTGGAGTTTGTAGCTACTGCTAATTTCCAACCCTAATCCCTAGTTGGGCTTTTAAATAGAGCTATTTTTTTTGCCAATTCCCTGCTAGGCTGTCCCAGTGTGTCCCACCCCCTCCATACATTTGCAGTTGCCAGCTGCTCCTTTTCACCTGACAGAGCGGGGTTTCACTGGCAGGATGTAGCGTGTGGGAGGATCACGCTATTCCTCCCAGTTCCCCTCCCCCCGAACAAGTGCCCCGACCAACCAGAGGAGGCGCTAGTGCAGCGACCAAGACTCATACCCTTAATCCGGTGGAATGAGTCCAAGGCTATCTAATTGGTAGGCAGGGAATTGACTGCTGCGCCTCCCGGATGCCCTTAAATAGAATACAATGATCTAAAATGTCTTGTATACTGTAGTCGAGTAGAAAGTATTCAGCATCACAATTACACAACATCTTAGAATGTACACACTTAACGGTGCAGGACACAACAAACAAGAGAGAATCAGAATACTGATCGTGCAAAAGCAGTCTTCCGGGTTGGTTCTGAATGCAGCTGTGGAGCTGCCTTGCCTGGTTACTCAGTCTTCTCCTCAGCCTTTCCGTTTTTTGTTTGAAGGCCGTGGTCTCCGGCGCCTGGCCCTCAGTCCCCAGTCGTCGATGGACAGTGAGGGGGAGGACGACTCCATCGCTCTGGGCTACAAACTGCACGACCTCACCGACGTCCAGGTGATGGCTCGGCTGCAGGAGGAGAGTAAGTCACTGAGCCCGTTTCCCAAAGTATCTTGTCCCTGTAGGAGCTATCAGTCTATACATTAGATCCATGAGAGAAGAATCCCATCCGGTCCTAGGTTGTGAACAGAATACAAACATCGTTATTTTTGTTGAACCACTGTCATGATGTTAGCCGTTTTCATTGACATATCAGGTTGCATCTGCTGTTAACAGACTTTTGAATGGAAATAATGACATGATGCTTATAGACAATCAGGCAAAGTCAGACCAGGATGGTCTACTTAGTACCTGGATGATTCAATACACCTACAATGTTCAAATAATAAATAAGATAATTATTCTTCACGTTTTTTTTCTTCAAAATGTTTACAAAGCAGTGTAAAAAACAACTGGAGAGAATTGACAGCAAAAGCAGTAATGCAGGAAGTAATAAAGCATGTAAAAAAGAAACTATAGTAAACCATATCAGGGAGCATAAATAAGTGCATAACGAGTTTTTAAGAAGTCGTTTTAAA
Source organism: Poromitra crassiceps (assembly GCF_964638095.1). Lineage (NCBI taxonomy): Eukaryota > Metazoa > Chordata > Actinopteri > Beryciformes > Melamphaidae > Poromitra > Poromitra crassiceps. Next base: position 72,735,080 of record NC_139625.1, read on the forward strand.
ACAATGATTTAGTCTCGTCAAAATCATTTCAGAACATTATAGTGAAATTGATGATTTCTGAGAGATATTTATTTATTTGAGGATTTGTGTCCCTCACTGCCTCTGTCTCACAGTGTGCCAATCCATGTCTTCCCCTGTCCATCTGTCTCCATTGTCCCCTCCTCTCTAATACTTTAACACATGGCACTAGATCTCAGAGCTCATCGCTACTTTAGCTTCATTAACCCCAGGAGGTGATGATTGTGTGTTTTGTCCTGTCCATCTGTGTGTGTGTGTGCGTGTGTACGTGTTTTGCGCGCCGGTGCTCATATCTCGCCCCCCCCAGGTCTAAGGCAGGACTACGCCAGCACGTCGTCTGTGCTGGCCAGCCGCCGCAGCCACAGTTTCTCGTTCCAGCTCAGCCAGCTCAGCGCCGCAGCCGGCCTGGAGGAAGAGGACGAAGAGGGGGACGAAGACTACGGGCTGCCCCCCCCGCAGGCCCGCCTCACCCGCCTGCCGCACTCGCACACCTTCTCCGGCAGCATCCAGAGGTGGGAAATGCTCAAGTACAACTAAAGTTTTTTTTTGAGAATTTGTACTTTTTAAGTATTTTTATAATATTATACTAGTATACTTTTACTCTTACTTGAGTCATTTTAATAATATATATTCTACTAAATCTAAATTAAGATTTTTGTTTTGCACACCACACTATGAAAACAGCACGGTAGCATTGGGACTGTTCTAGCCTGGTAAAGCAGCCGGTCACGTGAACTCACATTTCATTTTGTTCTTCGTTCCCGTCTGGCCTGAAGCTTTCACCCGGTGTTTAGCAGTGGGCAGAGGTTGGGCGGGTGTACTTGCTTTGACAGACAACTCCTTCAGCCAATCAGCGTTGAATCCAGTCCATCCCAAATCCACTCGGGAGAACAGCAAAAATACATTTTCCGCCGAGAAACTCTGCGGTTGTGGCGATACTCCTGTACTTGTTTAATTGTTATTGAGTCTATTTCTGCAATAACTGCACTTCATGGCTGTTTAAACTAGACAAACGCTGACATTACTCCTCGAGGTGGACAGGCAAGGAGGGGGCCATTACTGTTTTGTTAGTGCAGTGCTAGTGGCGTTCCTGATTGGCCAACCTGCGCTGTCAGTCACAGGGTACTGAGGGCAGTCGCTGATTGGCTATTCCGCTTTGCCGTTTCTGCTTAAAGCCCTCCCAGGACTTGAGGCCAGACTGTCCCGCAGAATGAAATGAAATGTGAGTTCACATGACCGGATGGTTTACCAGGCTAGGACTGCTCGCTAACAGGTCCAGAATGACTTCCGTATTTAGGGCGCCCAAACTGGTGGCTCGTGACAACTGAAAGAGACAGGTGTAGACGATCAAATTGTAGTGATCGCCCATAGTCAATTAGTTCAGAAATCTCGGTTTAATTTGACACTGCTGATAGCCATAGCAAAATGGATGCATCTGATTGTGTGATTGTGACATGTTTATATCTGTGAATATTGTTCATATCTGTTAATACTGTCTATCTTCTGTTAATATCTGTATCCTTTTATAATATTTTATAATCTCTTTAGATTCTTTACACATGAGCACCAGCCACACCAAGACAAATTCCTAGTATGTGAAAACATACCTTGGCAAATAAAAGGATTCTGATTGTGATATTGCTGCTAGCAGCTCTAGCTCATCTGGCAAAGGAGAGAATCACCAAACTGAGCATCCCTAACTGCCTCTGAATGAGCTGTTCAGTATTAAAGACAAGACAGACAAAGCTTATGTAACACATACCATGTGCTGGATGTGTGAAATGTATTGGAGTACACAATTAAAATATAAACCATTTTTAAATGTACTTTTACTCGAGTACTTTTAAATAGGCGCTACTTTTTTTTACTCTTACTAGAGTAATTTTCTGGACTAGTACTTTTACTTGTACTTGAGTAAATTTTCACTAAAGTAACGATACTTGTAGGATTTGTCAGTACTCTTTCCACCTTCTCCAGCAGCGTCCGAGACTGGCGCCGAAGCACCAGCTCGCTCTGCACCCCTCCCTCCACCCCGCCGTACCCCTCCGCAGGGTTCGCCTTTCAGCCCCAGCCTCAGCCCCTCATCCCAGGCCTGGGACTGGGACCGGCTGGCCCCTACGCCCCCGAGCAGCAGGGCTTCAGGCCAGGATCAGGTGAGCAGGAAAAGCCCCTGGCATGCGTTTGGGCCAGGAAGGACTTAGTTCCTAGCAGCTTGTCTGTTTTGAAAGAAATGGTGCTGGTTGGAGTCAAGGCTGAAAGAATACTTGAAGTAAGGAAGCCAAGGCACTCGTTTATGTTCAAAAGTGTAACAAAATTCTAAGAAGAAGAATAGAAATAAGACCATTCAAATCAAAATCAAATAAAAATATAGAAAAGTGTCAAATACAGTATGTGTATTATCTTACAATCTTTATCAAGAGTTGGCTGGCTTTTTATACACTGTTGAAATAAATCTCGCTTTGATTAAAAATGATGCAATTTTCTTGAAACCAAATGAAACCTCCCTTCTAATAAGATGTACCTCTCTGTGTCTTGTACGTTCAATATTCACTGTATGTGTGTACTTACCGTGTGTATCCATGTATGTTGTTGGCCACATTGTTTTGGACAAACTCCATCGATGCATCCAGACGCATATGAGAGTAAGTAGACTTTTTGTCGTGTCGTCGCTCTGAACTCACAGCAGAATGACATCTTTTTAACCTCCATAAACATAGAAAAGCTGCAGCTGAATATGAAGCCAGCTGTGACTGTACCCAAAATAATGCTGATTTAAACCTGTTTAATCAAAATAATGCTGACTTAAACCTGTTTAATCAAAATAATGCTGACTTAAACCTCTTTAATCAATACTCATGAGCAACAAAACATAAATATTCACTCTCTCCCCTGACTGACCTGCGCTGACACTCAGCACTTCATACTATTTGACTGACCTGCGCTGACACTCAGCACTTCATACTAACTATTTGACTGACCTGCACTGACACTCTCAGCACTTCATACTAACTCTTTGACTGACCTGCGCTGATGCTCTCAACACTTCATACTAACTCTTTGACTGACCTGCACTGATGCTCTCAACACTTCATACTAACTCTTTGACTGACCTGCGCTGACACCACTCAACACTTCATACTAACTCTTTGACTGACCTGCGCTGATGCTCTCAACACTTCATACTAACTCTTTGACTGACCTGCGCTGAGACTCTCAGCACTTCATACTAACTCTTTGACTGACCTGCACTGATGCTCTCAACACTTCATACTAACTCTTTGACTGACCTGCGCTGACACCACTCAACACTTCATACTAACTCTTTGACTGACCTGCGCTGATGCTCTCAACACTTCATACTAACTCTTTGACTGACCTGCACTGAGACTCTCAGCACTTCATACTAACTCTTTGACTGACCTGCACTGATGCTCTCAACACTTCATACTAACTCTTTGACTGACCTGCGCTGACACTCTCAACACTTCATACTAACTCTTTGACTGACCTGCACTGACGCTCTCAGCACTTCATACTAACTCTTTGACTGACCTGCGCTGACGCTCTCAGCACTTCATACTAACTCTTTGACTGACCTGCGCTGACGCTCTCAGCACTTCATACTCTTTGACTGACCTGCACTGATGCTCTCAACACTTCATACTAACTCTTTGACTGACGCTCTCAGCACTTCATACTAACTCTTTGACTGACCTGCACTGATGCTCTCAGCACTTCATACTAACTCTTTGACTGACCTGCACTGATGCTCTCAGCACTTCATACTAACTCTTTGACTGACCTGCACTGAAGCTCTCAGCACTTCATACTAACTCTTTGACTGACCTGCACTGATGCTCTCAGCACTTCATACTAACTCTGCCTAAGCCTCTTGGACCACTGCTCTTTAAGCTCTGAGACCAGTGTGTGTTTCCGTTCCAAGGCGGCGGTGAGAGAGAGAGTTTGATGGGATTAGACCAACGTATATTATCTGCCTGGTTGATGCTAAAGGAGAATCAGGGCCAGCTTGTTGAGCCGTCTTAAGGGACCGGGTTATAGTAAAGTGACACTGGCAGACTCCCTCATGCATACATGATGTAACATGTTGTAACCTTACCTATAACTGTTAGATTGAGTGTGTTCTTCAACATCTAAACTTGCGTAATACCTGTATGAAAAAAAGTGAAAACTTTTTTAAACCTTTTATCTTGAGGGGCAAGATATCTATTTGCGTAAATCATATTGAACACAAAATCTTCAAAACAAATCAAAGTCTAGAAAAAGTATGGATTTTTTTCTTTGAAAATGTGTAGGAACCCTGTCCTGTCCAAAGTAACTGGTTTAAAACTAAAGTTGTGCCTTATTCGTATCGAATGCATGCTGGGTAATGCAGTGCGGTAAACACAAGTTTAATCATATGTTCTGTTGATTGAATTCAACCGTTTCATTTGGACACTAAATGTACAGTGCCTCACTTGGTAGGGATGGGAATGGCATGCTGTGCGATGTTGCTGCCCCACTGCTTTAGGTTGAGAAGATGATGAAATGGTCAAATGTTGCCTAGTGCAGCTTTAAACGGCTTGAATTTATCTCTGTCTGTTAGATAAGCTGCGGAGGAGCATGCCTAACCTGGTCAGGACTCCCAGCATGCAGAGTGTGCCCATCCCGTCCAATCCCAGTGCTTCCCCATGTCTGCTTCGTAACAGCCAGAGCTTTGACTCGCCCGGCGCCCTCGCCCGGCTGCACTCCTCCAGCCAGAGCTTCGACTCGCCCGGCGCCCTCGCCCGGCTGCACTCCTCCAGTGAGCTGCTGCTTCTCTTGTTTTGAAGCTTCACAAACCACACTCGCACAACTGAACACTGTCCACTCCAATCTACCTAGTTTTTGACACGCATACCAGCACATGGAGTACCGCAGGGATCATGTATTTTTGTAGGCTCACCCAGAAATCGCTGCCATGCTGGTTCGCAGCGGGAGAAGGCAATGGGATTTTTGTATGTGGATTTTGGTTAAATGCATTGAATAGGTCTGTGGTTTAACACAAGTTGAAACAGCGAAGTTTGTGTTCATCAAGATAATCTACGAGGACCACTTTTATGACTTTTGAAGCGTTTTCTGAAAATTGCATTTAAAAAACGAACGCATTTACACTTCAAAAGTCATCAAAGTGGACTTTGTTTGTGAAGATTATCCTGCTGAACATAAACGTCACTGTTTCATAAACCTTTGTTAGCCACAGACCTTATTTCATGCGTTTAACCGAAATCGCCATACAAAAATCCCATTGCCTTTTACACAGACAGACCGGAAGTGCTGCTTCCGGACTCATTCCTGCGGTACTCTATATTCTGAATGTATTGTACAATTTAAAGATAAAGTGCAATTTAACATAATATACACAATCAAACCCTCAAACCCCGTCAGTCCCAAGACCAGATGGTGACTAATTTCAATTGTTGGTTTGTTTTCTGCTCATAATTAGGGGTTCAAACCCTATTGTTTTTGTGCTGGTTTATTATTGTTTTGCCACGTTGGTTCCTGTGAGTTGGTACATCAGACACGTCAAATTTAGCCCAATGACAGATAGTGGTGGCCATTTCTAGCTCCAGAAATATTTTCCCAATCGGCCTGAAGCTGGCAAACTCGACTTGGACTCGAGATATAGTGACTTGACTACATCAGAACCACTGACACTTTTTTGCAACGTTGGTACCATTCAGAAAAGCATTGAAACCATTTTCATGACTGGCCATATTTTACATCTAATACCGCCCTCCCTGTCCACCAGTCCCCTCCCCAGGCCAGCTGCAGAACAGGGTCCAGAGTGTGGGGAACTTCGCCTCGTTGTCACGGCAACCATTGAAAGCCACAGCCTATGTCAGTCCCACCATCAAAGGCTCCGTCTCCATGGCTACCAGCCTGCAGTGTCTGCCGGGCAGCAGTAACAATAACAGCAGTGGGATCCCCATGCTCAGTAAAGCAGCCCCCACCTCCCCCTCCACGCCTCGCAGCGGCCTGCCCCGCCCCGCCTCCTTCATCGGCACCACAAGCTCCACCCCCCGCAGCAAGATCGCCCAACCAGCACGCAGGTATGAGCTGCTCATGACCATTCAGTCAGTGTTTTATTTGACAGTTAAAACTAATTGAAATACAAATATATAGAACTAGAAATCTTGCGTGCTCGATTCAAATCTGCACGGGCTCGCATACGCAGCTCGGCTGCTGCGTGACCTCACCTGCTATATTGGCTTGCGCAGCGCACAATTGCCCAACTTCGCATCACTGATGTCAGGGAGTGATCAGTAGTGAGAGAAAAGTAGGGGCTGCACATTGCATAATATAGACTTCACTTTGTTTATTTGTAGAAGATTTACCTTCATCCTCTCGGGCATCTCATCAGCAGGTTGCTCCTCCTTGTCTGTCCCTGATGATGTCACAATGTCTATGACATCATCAGTGACATCACAATTGCTCAAGTGACCATGATGACAGAGTGCTCGAGTGACATATCACTGATGTCATAGACGTGACATAATCAGTGACATCACTGCTGACCTAAATCATCACAAATCTCACAATGTGGGACCAAAAATGTGACCCAAGACAGACGAAGCCCAATTTGGCAATTTTATGTATGATGAAGATGATTGAACTGAATTGAATTTACATGATTTTACACTGGAATTCTGTTTTTATTGTTTTTTTTACAACCTGGACCTTATTTCCAGCTTTAATTAAGATTTTTATCTCACCCTGAAAAGTATATAATGTATATATGTGTGTATATATATATATATATATATAATTTGCTTACAAATTACAAGTTTTTAGTGATCCTAAAACTGTCGTTTGTTAGATTGAGTGGGTTCTTCAACATCTAAACTTGCATAATATGAAAAAAACAACCTTTTATTTTGATTTGTGCAGTTTCATGATTGCCTACTTGGTACTCTTTTACCAGACCATGTCACATATCAAGTAAAAGCTCTTGAGATGTACAGTATTTTTGCACTGTTTATGTGATGACATACTGTACGTAACCATTTTCAAAAGATATTCCATTTGGTTTCACCATCTCTCTTCTGTCACCCAGTTTACTGACGCCGCCAAAGAGCTTGTCCACTCTCAGTGCCCTTCGAGACGGAGCCTGGAGAGACGGCTGCTATTGACAAATGGCTGAAGATGTGGAGCGTCTGATGGCGCACCCTGCTGGCTGGGCTGAGCCTCCACACCCCAACATCTACTTGTTCTTTGGGGGACATGGAACGAGACCAAAAAGTAGCTGTTAAGGCAAAAAAACAAGTGTTTGAGATGCTGAGATCCTGCATAGAATAATTAAGGGGATCTTCATGTCAGATGAAATTATTTCTCCAATCGCTCTGTCCATCTGCTCAGTTCTATGGAGAATTTCTTCTCCAGTCCAGAAACATAACTGTTTTCTGGATTTTGGTGCGTGCTTCTCAAGCAACCTTGACACTCAACCTTGACAGAATAGAGGTAGAACACGGACTTTGAATCAGGTCTGTGCCAAGAGGGAGTCCTTCCCTGCTGCTCTTGTGCAATAAACCGCTGTGTACCAGTCACACTAACTTGCTAAAGAGGGCTGCCAGTTTTTAATAAGTGAACCTCACATTCTTTTTTTTCCCAATTGTCACTAATAATCAGGTATTTTCCCTCTGGCAAGGAATGCCAATGCTGCTAAAATTTAATCAATCCCTGTAGTTTTGGGCACATTTGGTCTAATTTTTACAAGGCAAGAACTGACATAGTATTTATTAGTGTACAAAGTTAATTATGTGTGCATATACAATGTATATATTGGTGCAATATTATTGAATTTTAAATGTGAAACATTGACCAAAATTATGTCTGAATGTGTTTACAAAATTGTCTACAGTAACCATGGGGCTGGCAAAACTTTGTGCATATTAACACTTATTATTTAATTTAATGGCATATGTGATCTGTTCTTGTTGCACTTTGTATAAAACTCCAAACTTAATTATTTTTTTATGTTGTGTGTACTAATGATTGCACTTCCCTTTACTTTTACTCTTCTGGATTTAGGAAAATGACACGTTGGATATTTAATAAATGTTTTGGGAGATTTCACAGTTACACATGGCATAATGTAGCACAGTTGTATTAGGACACCATTACTTCATGGCACATTTAACAGAATCTTGACACTTTTTTTACTGTTTGACTGAGTGAACCATTTTAATAAATAAATAAATGAATTTTTAAAAAATACTGTTTTTCTAGTGTTAATCACGTAACTCATTTTACTTTTTTCGGATTGTGATCCCGTTTTCTCCCCAATTGTATTTGGCCAATTCCCCCTGAGTTGTAGCCTAGCACATGCTTCCTCCAATGCATGTGCCAGCCGCTTCTTTTCATTTAATCTGACAGTGAGGAGTTTCACCGGCAGGATGTGACCTGAGTTCCCCTCCCCCGAACAGGTGCCCCGACTGACCAGAGGCACTAGTGCAGCAACCAGGACTCATACCCCACCTGCAGACACAGCCAATTGTGTCTGTAGGAACGTCTGACCAAGCCAGAAGGTGCCACTGCTGGGAATTGAACCCAGGTCTCCGGTGGTAGGCGAGTGCTTTCACCTCTACACTACCCAGATGCCCCACATCCATGTATTTCAAAGTATAATATATTTCTCAGAAATCCAGTTCCATCCTTATTTTGTTGACACTTTCTGAAGAAGTGAAAGTTTGGCTTCAAATGTGTTAACCTCAAAATTACGTCAACAGGCTATGCAGTAATTGGCAGGCTGGCTACATATAGCATTTTTCAATGTCAAACAATTCCATACTTCATTATACTCATGTCCTGCCTTGTGTCCATTCTGAGTACACCAAGACAAATGCATCAAACCATTTTGGTTGCTATGGCAATAAACTATTGTATCTTCAACCTATTAAGCCTTCAAGTTCTGTGGTCAGATGTAACTATTATCTTTATAAAAACAAGATTTGATCTTGAGTTTTTTCCAAAAAAGATTCTTAGACAAAATCAAGATCGTTTATTATAAACTAGTCAATCCTGTATGCACAACTTGCTAATACCGTTTAAGAATGCTTTAACTAATATTATGTTTAGATTGGAAGCAGTCAACCAGGATAGCTTGGAGCATATATTTTTGCATAACATAAACATACTCAGCTTTTCAGTAGTATGAACATTTCATTAGTGACTACCAAACCACTACAGATTCATCTGTATTTGCTCAATTATTTGTAAAGCAAATGTCAAAAGATGCATGCGAGACATGGATCAAGAGAAGAGACTGCTTATGTATAGGGCATATCATTTTACGCTATACGCCTTGGTCGGGATTGGCATTTTCCATAACAAGCCATGGATTTTTTATTTTGGAAAGCACACACTCATTCTCACCAGAATAAAAGTTCAAACCTCTATACTGAAATGTGCAACCTTGTTTCAGGAAAATGACATGTACTGCAGCAGATGGGTCTATTATATATCCGCATCAATTCAACTGATAATTATAAATATTCTAATTCGGCACAGAGGAAAGTACATTATCATTGTTGAGCCAGGCTCACCTGATCAACGTTTATATGCATTTGGCGCCACCTTGTGGTTGGAGCTGGCCATAGCACCCAAACCGGAAAGTAGGGGATCGGCAAGTTAGCAAAGATTTTAACAAGTCTTACATTGTCTTTGTCAAACAGACCCCCTGTGTGCATGCAAAGTAGGTAAAACCCCAAAAATTGTATGTTGAGCATCTGAGGGCAGAAATCTATGAAATATTGAAGCTTCCTTTGATGTAACAGCCACCTTTTAAGCACCAAAACAATGCTTTTTTTTTTGCAGTTCTTCAGTACCAATATTGGTGGTTCTCAATGTGGGGTCCATGGACCAACAGGAGTCATTGAGGTGGTTCCACGCGGGGTCTCCAGCAAATTGATAAAATGATCAACTTGACCATTATTTCTTTGACGAGACATTAAATGAATTTGGCCAAAGAATATATAAAAGATATATAGCTATAATACATGTGACCACAAGGCAATGACAAAAACTTTCACATAAGGTTTAGGCATGAGTGATTGGTTAGGTTTAGGCATGAGGAGTGATGATTGGTTAGGTTAATATAAGGGTAAGAAAAGACCACAATGGAAATAAGCCGTGTGTATCTCTGCCATCTGTATCCCATAGAGATAAACCGTGTTTATCTCGATCACATCTACAGTATTCACCTTATGTAGCCCCGCCCACCTGACCCAGTTGTGTTGTATGACTTGCTGTTCAAAACGCCATCTGTTTTACCTGGTCACTAGTACTGTACTGTCACAGGAAGTGTAAACACAATAGGAAGTAACTGGCTGGCCCCTGTGTTGGAACATAAGGTGAATAGCCGATAGAGATAAACCCAGTGTTTATCCCATCTATATTCCATATGGTCTGGCCCGCTGACTTAAAGATGGATGCAGTCAGATTATTTAAACAATCTTTGAGCAAACACTTTCACATGCAAAGGTCTAGGCATGAGGAGTGATTGGTTAGGTCTAGGCATGAGGAGTGATTGGTTAGGTTTAGGCATGAGGAGTGATTGGTTAGGTCTAGGCATGAGGAGTGATTGGTTAGGGTTAGGCATGAGGAGTGATGATTGGTTAGGTTTAGGCATGAGGAGTGATGATTGGTTAGGTTTAGGCATGAGGAGTGATGATTGGTTAGGTTTAGGCATAAGTAGTGATGATTGGTTAGGTTTAGGTATGAGGAGTGATTGGTTAGGTTTAGGCAGGGGGAGTGATGATTGGGTAGGTTTAGGTATGATTGATGATTAGTTAGGTTTAGGTATGAGGAGTGATTGGTTAGGTCTAGGCATGAGTGATGATTGGTTAGGTTTAGGCATGCAGAGTGATGATTGGTTAGGTTTAGGCATGCAGAGTGATGATTGGTTAGGTTTAGGCATGAGGAGTGATGATTGGTTAGGTTTAGACATGAGGAGTGATGATTGGGTACGGTGGCGCAGTCGGTAGCGCTGTCGCCTCACAGCTAGAAGGTCCTGAGTTTGATTCTCGTCTGGGACGCTGTGGGTGCTGGAGTTGTGACCCCCCCATATCTTCAGTGCCTACTGCCCAGGTGGGCTATCTCGTCGAAAGGGCCTTTCTGTGTGGAGTTTGCATGTTCTCCCCGTACCCCCCAGGGGGTTCCTCCGTACATAACCCCCCACTAAAAAAACATGCAGAAGATCGTCATCCGACCAGTGACGACAACATCTGAAGTTGGTCCCCGGGCGCTGGAAAGAAAAAGCGACCACTGCCCCTGGCCTGGCCCCTGGAGGAAAGGACAAGCCTGGATGGGTCAAATGCAGAGAACATATTTCACCGGCCACCGTCAGCATGAGTGTGTGTTGTGGCCGCATGCATGTGTTGTAGTGTTCGTGTGACAATGAAGACGGGCTTCCGTCTGAAATCGTGATTGGTTAGGTTTAGGCATGAGGAGTGATTGGTTAGGTTTAGGCATGCAGAGTGATGATTGGTTAGGTTTAGGTATGAGGAGTGATGATTGGTTAGGTTTAGGTATGAGAAGTGATGATTGGTTAGGTTAATATCAGGGTAAGAAAAAGTCCACAATGGAAATAAGCTTTTTAATTGATTGATTGACTTTATTTATGGATATAGAGACACAAGATCCAAGGGATAGCATGTAAAAGTGTAAACACTTATTTCCAACATGGTCCCTGATGTTTTGTGCTCTCTTGTGTTCTCAACCTCAATGATTTTTTAAATGTATATGTATTCCTGCTGGGCAGTTGTATACGTATCTTTTTTTTTTTATCAATTATCAAATAAATTCAATCAACCAATCAAAAATGGATGGTTATTAACTTTACTTCACATTTGTTTATTTAAACATAAAAAATATACAAAAATGCTTGAGGGGGCTTAACTGGGGCTTGGCCGATTTGTGAAGGGGCTATAGCCCCCCCTTTCCTTGGTGTAGCGCCGTCTCTGAATGAGGTCTTTGATATGAAAAAGGTTGACAATCACTGGTTTAAAGAAGCACATAGACCATACATGGGCAACATACCGCGGGCTGTGTGGAATGGAATTGCAAAAAAAAAAAAAAAAAATTTTTTTACAGTGCACTTGAACGCAACATGCAATATACCCGCTGAATAAGTGTCCAAATGTTCATGTCATTCTGGGCAATACTCTTCTGTTATAGCATTTCAGTCTGAAATATGGAATATCTTTCAATAATATTTATGACTAAAAGGCTAAAAGTAATCTCATGTGTAAGAAATGACTGTTCTACATTGAAGTAGAAATTTAAATAATTAACTTGTTGGTTTTGGATTTATTTAGCTTCAAGAGTGCATTTTTGTTCTTGTGTGACCCTCAACACAGGCTTTGAGAATCCCGGGCCACTTACTGATACTTATGCTTAAATTAACCCACTCATATTCTGGTTTATTTCAAGAAAAACATTTCGGCTAGTGGAAATTCTAATTGGCTGGTAACTTTAAAATCTAGCAGCCATATTGGCAGGTGGTGAAAAAAGTTAATTTCAAGCCCTGCAGGGAGAGCAGGTGGTGACATAGGAGTGAGTGAGGAAAAGGATCAAATATTGGTGGTTAAGACTGAATAATGACATCACAATTGTTAATTTCAAATGAGTTATTCCTCTAAACCTGGCTTCAAATGCCCCAAATTTTTCGTGCCGTCGCCGTTCAGCCCTCAGCAAAATCTGGTAGCGAGGACATTTTTTTGTGGCCCTCTCTATCATCAAAGTTGCCCATCCCTGGGTTACGGTACGAAAAAATTGGGGCATTTGAAGACAGGTTTAGAGGAATAACTCATTTTAAATTAACAGTTGTGATGTCATTATTCAGTCTTAACCACCAATATTTGATCCTTTTCTCACTCACTCCTATGTCACCACACTCTCCCTGCAGGGCTTGAAATTAACTTTTTTCACCACCTGCCAATATGGCTGCTAGATTTTAAAGTTACCAGCCAATTAGAATTTCCACTATCCGAAATGTTTTTCTTGAAATAAACCAGAATATGAGTGGGTTAATTTAAGCATAAGTATCAGTAAGTGGCCGGGATTCTCAAAGCCTGTGTTGAGGGTCACACGAACATGCACTCTTGAAGCTAAATAAATCCAAAACCAACAAGTTAATTATTTAAATTTCTACCTCAATGTAGAACAGCCATTTCTTACACATGAGATTACTTTTGGCCTTTTAGTCATAAAGATTATTGAAAGATATTCCATATTCCAGACTGAAATGCTATAACAGAAGAATATTGGCCAGAATGACATGAACATTTGGACACTTATTCAGCGGGTATCTTGCATGTTGCGTTCAGGTGCACTGTAAAAAAAAAAAAAAAAAAAATCCATCACGGGCCACACAGGGGGCCGTATGTTGCCCATGTGTGCTTTATAGTAATGTTCAGTCATAACTCACTTATAATTAAGCCCATAGTTAATGAACTAATCATGTACAAAACACACACACAGTCACATATTTTATATACTGTACATGTTGTAAGCCTAATTTTTGCCATCACAGCTGCTTTTTACATGTATGGGATAATACAGGCTAATATACAAGGTGTCCCAAGCTCTGAGTCATTATAACGAAAGTTACTTGTGTAACTACGGTTCTATGAATCCCGGATGACCGCCAGAGGCGGTGCTTTAAGCACTGAATATCTTCGTCTCGCGCTTGCACAGGTCGAGTACCTATACCAACAAAGTCACCCGTGACCCCCGCGTGACGCCGGCTTGTCTATATCTTCCGGTGTCATCCGCGGCTCTTTTCCTATGGAATCTTCTCGCGAAACCATGAGGATTCTGAGTGACTGAACGCTCTGGCGGTCATCCGGGATTCATAGAACCGTAGTTACACAAGTAACTTTCGTTCTATTTCATCCCTCCTGACCGCCAGAGGCGGTGCTTTAAGCACTGGATGACCTCTACCAACAAGGTCACAAAGAATCCCAAGTACCCACCTCACTGCGTGGAGGCAGAGGAACTTGGCAACAGGACCACTCCCAGTGGATGCGGGGTGGCGACATTAACCCTGTAGAACCTGGAAAACGTTCCTGGTGACGCCCATGAGGCCGCTGCACATATGGCCTCCAGGGGCACCCCTCTCAGGGCAGCCCATGATGTTGCAACGCTCCTGGTGGAATGGCACCTCACCCCGGATGGCGGGGGGTGCTCACTCGCCCTGTAGGCATCGGCGATGGCGTCCACAATCCAGTGGGACAGCCGCTGTTTGGACAAAGCACAACCTTTCTTAGGGCCGCCATGACAGACAAAGAGTTGTTCTGACCGCCGTATTGACGCGGTAGCTTCAACATAAGCTCTAAGGGCCCGCACCGGGCATAATAACAGTCTTACCTCACCCACACCTTCCTCCGGTGGGGGGTTGAATCGTGCCAGCTGGATAGGCTGGTTAAGGTATGACCGTGACAGCACCTTCGGAAGGAACGCCGTGTTTGGCCATAAGGTGACCCCTGAGTCATCAGAATTCCACCTCAGACATGAGTCACTCACAGAGAGGGCATGCAACTCCCCAACCCGCTTTGCTGTGGTAATGGCCAGCAGAAATGCGGTTTTCATTGACAGCCACCTCAGCCCTGCCTGGGCCAAGGGCTCAAAGGGAGGCAAACACAATGCATCCAGCACAAGGGGCAGATCCCATGCTGGAGCTCTTGGGGTCCTTGGGGGACGCAGCCTCGTCGCCCCTCGTAAGAAGAGGGACACAAGCTTGTGGCCCCCTACGGTAACACCCTCAATCTGGACATGTTGGCAAGAAATAGCAGCCACATAAACTCTCAATGTGGAGGGAGACCGACCACCATCCAGGAGTTGCTGCAAAAATTCCAGAACCGTGGGCACCGAGCAGTGCACTGGATCCTGATTCTGGCGTGCACACCAGTCAGAAAATATCTTCCACTTGTTCTCGTACTGTGAACGAGTGGACGGTGCTCTGGCATTCAGAATGGTCTTCCTGACGCCCCCGCTACAATCTCTCAGTAGTGGGAGGGGCCCTGCAGAGGCCAAGCCCACAGCTGAAGTCGACGAGGGTCGGGATGCCAAATCCGACCCCCCAACTGTGACAGGAGATCCTCCCTGTTGGGGAGGCGCCATGGCGCGCTGCAACAGAGGCTGTGCAGCAGAGGGAACCAAATCCTCCCCGGCCAGAAGGGGGCCACCAGAAGCACCCTGTGGCCCATCTGAAGGACCCTCTGAAGCGTTGGCAAAATCAGAGGCAGTGGTGGGAAGGCATACAGCAGAATGTCTGGCCAATCGTGCGCCAGGGCATCCTGTCCCAGGGGACTGGTCTCCTCCCTCCAGGAGAACCATAGGGGGCAATGGGTCGACCCCTCTGAAGCAAAGAGGTCCACCTCCGCCCTGCCAAAGAGGCCCCAGATGGTCTCCACCACCTCTGGGTGAAGCCGCCATTCCCCTGGCGGAGGCTTCTGTCGGGAGAGGAAATCTGCAACTTGGTTCCGCTCTCCCGGTAAATACATCGCCCGCAGGCTGGCCAGGCGGGGAGCCGCCCACGTTAACAGACTCTGGGATACCCTCAGCAACCTTGCGGACCTGATGCCGCCTTGATGGTTTATCTGAGAAACGGTCGACATGTTGTCCGACCGAACAAGTACATGTTTTCCTCTCAGGAAAGGTAAAAAGTGCCGGAGTGCTAGCTCTACGGCACGAAGCTCCAGCACATTGATGTGCTGTGTGCCATCTTGAACAGACCACTGAGCGGTCCTGCTCTGCCAGACTGCGCCCCACCCTGAGAGGCAGGCGTCCGCTGTGACAGTCTCTCGGCGTGATGGAATGGAGCCCATGGGCACGCCCTTCATCAGAAATGACCTCTCCCTCCATGGGGACAGGGGAGAGAGGCACCGCCATGTCACCCTGACCTTCCTGTGCCTGTGCCACGTGGCATCCAAGTGGAGGCTGTTCATCCACCTCTGCAGGGGGCGCAGCGACAGCAAGCCCAAGAGGATAACGCCTGAGGCAGCTGTCAACTTGCCCAAGAGACGCTGGAACTGGATGTAGGGCAACACCCCGCCCCCTCTGAAGAGGGAAAGGAAGTGGAGAATGTTGTCCACACGCTGAGGTGACAGGTAGGCCCTCATGGTTACCGTGTTGAGGACCACACCCAAGAAGGTGACGTGCTGGGCAGGTTCGAGGCAGCTTTTCTCGAAGTTGACCCTGAAGCCCAGCCGGTTCATATGAACTAATAGGCGCTCTGTAATCTGTGCTGCCTGAGCCTGGGACGGTGCACAGATGAGCCAATCGTCCAGATAAGGCAGGATCTTCGCACCCTCTGCCTGCAGAGGTGCAAGAGCTGCTGCTACGCACCTGGTAAACACCCTTGGGGAGAGGGAGAGACCGAAGGGAAGCACCCTGAACTGAAAATGACGGCCCTGAAAGGCGAATCTCAGGAACTGCCGATGGTGCGCCACAATGGGCACATGAAAATAAGCGTCCTTTAAATCTATGGACGTGAACCACTCCCCCCGGGCAACCACTCGCAGAACCTCTGCTGTGGTCAGCATATGGAATGGCATAACTTTTAAAAACCTGTTGAGACCCCTCAAGTCGAGGATTGGTCGAAGTCCGCCTCCCTTCTTTTTTACAAGAAAGTAAGTTGAGTAGAGCCCCCCGGGCTGTAGCAGAGGGTCTACTGGCTCGATGGCTCCCTTGGCCAGGAGGGCAGACAGCTCCTGGTTCAGAGCCAGAGATTTTGCCGGGTCGTTGATGGTGGTCATTCTGACCCGGCCGGAGGCTGGGGGCCGGCGCCGGAACTGCAGTTTGTATCCCTGAGCTAAGGTGGAAACCACCCAGGGATCCAAGGTGTGAGCAGTCCAGTAACTGATCTGCTGCTGGGAAAAGCAGCCGACGGCCGGCCCCAATGCCTCAGTACCTAGCCCCCCTGCCTCTGAAGGTTCTGGGGGAGCGACGGTCAGGCGCAGGGCCTCGAAACTGCCCAGGCGCCGGGCGCCCGGGAACGCGAAAGTCCTGAGCAGGTTGCTGAGCAGGTCGCTGAGCCGGCCGCTGAGCCCTCTGCCGACCTCTAGGGTAAGCTGGTGGCTGCGAGCGGTACTGCGGGGCACCCAAAGAACCCCCAGCCCTGCTGGGAGCGGGCCCTCTCCTTTGGAGACCAGCGAGCTGCTGCCTGGTCTGCCCAGCTTGGACCGTGCGCTGCAGCGCCTCTATCGCTGCCGACCCAAACAGCTCTCCTGGTTCCACCGGGACACTACGGAGAATTTTTTTGCATGTCTCCGTCAGAGGTGACTGCGCCATCCAAACCTGCCGGCGAGTCTGGACCAGGGTGGACATCACCCGTCCCAGCTCTCTCGACATTAGGGCAAAAGCCTGCAGTGACGCGTCGCTGAGGCTGCTGACCGAGGCGTCCAGTGGAGCCTGGTGCAGGGAGGTCGAGAGGGCAAGCATCAGGTGGGAGAGGGAGTTGCCGATACGACCCATGCGGGCCGCTGCATCGTATGCTTTGGCAAGCAGATCATCCGTAGCCCTACACTGGGGCCTAGGACATCTGGCGTCCGGCCTCAAAGCCTCGTCCGGAGCCACTATTAGAGAAGCAATAGTAGGCTCCACCGATGGCATGCGGCCCAGACCAAACCTCGGCGCATCCTGCATAGCTGCCAAGGTTCTTGCATCCGATGTAGGGTGGGAGAGGGCTTTAGAGTCCCTCCAGCATGCATGCAGCTCCCTCAGATATTCCTCTGAGGGCGGCACAGACAAGGTGGCAGGGGCTGGACTGCGCCTGAAAAACGCGCTCGCTGGGGCCGAGTCCGCCTGAGGGACGTCGAGCTGTAAGCGGGCTAGGGCCATGCGAATGATGGCCCCCATTGAGCCGTCCTCCGTCTCCAGTGAGGAACTGTGCCCTGAGGAACGGGAGCCCATCCCTGAGACCTGTGAGGCATCTTCCTCAGGGTCATTAAACTGAGTAGCTGAAGCTGCCACCGAAAGAGCGTCATCCTGCTCTGAGAACTGCCCGCTCTCAGTGTGAAGGGGAGGTGCATCCGTCTCCCCCACGTCCACACACTGCTTCTGTAATGCCAGGCTCAGAAGTGCTTTCATCTGGTTTAGCTCAGTTGTCAACCGATCCACCTTGGAAGAGAGTCCGCTGCTTTTCTTAGCCCTCTTCCTGAAGGAGGCGCCCTCGGTCTCTGCCGCCGGGCGCTTTGGACGGCTGGTTTGGGCTGGGGGCAATGATTCTGATGGGGTGAGAGCATCGCCCAACTGTTGCCCCACCTCCGCCAGTCTAGCCAGCCTCACCGACCGGGGCATGAAGCTGCAATTCATGCACGGGTCATCTGATAGGCCCTCCCTCAAATGCTCGAGGCCAAGGCAAGAGGGGCATAGATCATGGCCATCATCAGGCTGAAGAGAGGCCATACAGGCATTACAACAGTGTGATGCCATCATGGTGATGTCCAGTCGCAACAGTTTACTGGGAGCGGGAGCGAGAGCACTGCCTTCACCAGTAACACTCTTGTCTTACACGGCACAGGCTGGTATACTATTTAGCTCGAGCGGGAACGCCACCGCTAACTAGAAACACAGCTTCTTCTTTTTTTTTTCTTTTTTTTTTCAAACACACTTAGCTTGAGCGGAACGCTACTGTTAATAATTGAACAAACACAGCCCGAGCTGGAACACTTACTGTTTTAGCCTGAGCGGAAACGCTACTGCAAAACCAAAAGAAAACACCGCAATGGCTGGAGCTTAGCTTGAGCGGAAACGCTACTGCTATGCAAACACACAGCACACGCTGAGAAATTTAATATTTAGCTTGCGCAGAGCCCTGCTGCTAAATAAACTGAAAACCACCTCACAGGTGGAACAAACGAAATGTATTGGGAGTATGAGCGAACCGCCGTCCTCACCAGAAAAGTTGAACTGAAAACCACAGCTCGCAAGCTGGGAACTTACTATTTAGCTCTGCAGAACACTGCTGCTAAACAAACTGAAAACCACCGTTTCACAGGTGGGAACTTAATATTTAGCTCTGCAGAACACTGCCGCTAAACAAACTGAAAACCCCCCTTTTTTGGGAAAATTACTATTTAGCTTCTGCAGAAAACACTGCCGCTAACCACTGAAAACAAATTAAACGTACTGGGAGTATGAGCGAATCGCTGTCCTCTACCAGTGCCTACCGTGGGGATACCGACGCTTCGATCCCCGGAGATCAGTGAGCCAGTCACAGCCCTTGGAGGGCGAACACTCCGCAACTCCGACCGGTGGTCGCAAGGCTGCACACAACTGGCTGCAGACAATGATCCAACAATACAAATCCAAGATCCAAATCTTCAAAACAGATGTTCGTGCGAGTAGCAACCGCACACCTGCTGCAAGCGAGAAGAAAAAAGGAAAAGAGCCGCGGATGACACCGGAAGATATAGACAAGCCGGCGTCACGCGGGGGTCACGGGTGACTTTGTTGGTATAGGTACTCGACCTGTGCAAGCGCGAGACGAAGATATTCAGTGCTTAAAGCACCGCCTCTGGCGGTCAGGAGGGATGAAATAGAAACTCAATTAGCTACAGAAGCTAATGTTCACATTCAGTCCTTGTATATTTCTCTCATGTGTTCATCATTCCTTTCCTCCTCTGTGTGTGTGTGATTGAGAAATGAGATGCAGGTGGTGTTCATCCTAATTGGCCTGGTCAGGTGTTGGATTGCTGCTGGCTGATTGGCTGGTGGAGAGCATTTAAGCCAGCTGATGCCATCCTGTCGCCCCTTGCTCTCCTCATTCCCAACGATGATGGCTGCTGTGCTGACTGCTGTGTTCTGTCAGGTAGGAACTGTGTGTAGACCTACTTTAGTAGTTCTGCAGAACTTTATTAAGATGTGTCTTTATCTTGGTAGACCTGTGCAGTCTAAACTGTAAATAGTTACCTTCCAGATCTACACTTTTGTACACTGTAAATAACACTTACCCAAGTAGCAGAAAGTAGGGGGAGAAGCCCTGTAGTTTTTTGTAACATTTTCTCATGTTTATTTTGTAGGAGCTTATAGGTAAGAGCTGTGTCTCTTATTTAATCCATTTTCTTTTCTTAGGTAAATTTAAGGTTGGGGATTAGTTTGATTGGTTAGTTGTGTTGGGGCCATGCTGTGCTCTGAAACTAAACCTGCTACTTGTGAACTTGTGATGGTGGTTTGGCTGATCATCCTTGGGAGTGGGAAGAGTGGGGGCACTTTTGTGTTGCGGTCCGGTTCCCCGAGGCCGGTTCCTAACATAATTGGGTGCTCGTCTGCTTTTCTCATTCGTCAGCACGTCGTCTGTGTGTGTGTGTGTGTGTATATATATATTTTATGTTTGTCTGGTGGGCAGTCTTTGTGCAGGTGGTAAATGGTGTTAGTCAAGGTGCCTTTGCATGGAGCTGAGGAAGCTCATGGTGGTAAAGCTGGTGGAGATGTTTGTTGGAGGAGGAGCCGGTCAGAGGGGACCAGTAAGACTGAGGAGGAGCGTGACAAGGCAGGGCCGTCAGTAGCACCGTTTCTCCTCTTTCTGTGTAGACTGCTACCCTACAAGAGTCTCCGTACATAGACATGCCTGTCACTCTGACTCCCAAGCCGTCTAAATCAGCGATACAGACGTATTAAGTGTCACAGAAACATTTCAAAGCCACATATTGAGAAAAGTTCATAGCTTCTCGACATCGGGGTTAGAAAGCTCGTCGCTGCTCATAAATGCCTCTTTTCATCTCAAGTCTGCGCTGGTGATATTTTTTACCGAGCCTTTGGCCAGAGTGGCGCTGTGACGGCTGAGAGCTCTAACCCGGAAAAAATATCACCAGCACAGACTTCAGATGAAAAGAGGCATTTATGAGCAGCGTCGAGCTTTCTAACCCCGACGTCGAGAAGCTATGAACTCTTCTCAATATGTGGCTTTGAAATGTTTCTGTGACACTTGTACATACGTATGTATCACTTATTTAGACGGCTTGGGAGTCAGAGTCACAGGCAAGTCTATGTACGGAGACGGGACTCTTGTAGGGTAGCAGTCTACACAGAAAGGAGAAACAGTGCTACTGATGGCCCTGCCTTGTCACGCTCCTCCTCAGTCTTACTGGTCCCCTCTGACCGGCTCCTCCTCCAACAAACATCTCCACCAGCTTTACCACCATGAGCTTCCTCAGCTTCATGCAAAGGCACCTTGACTAACACCATTTACCACCTGCACAAAAACTGCCCACCAGACATATATATACTGTGTGTGTGTGTATATATGTGTATATATATATATATATATATATATATATATATATATATATACTCAGACGACGTGCTGACTAACGAGAAAAGCGGGCGACCCCCTAATTATGTTAGGAACCGGCCTCAGGGAAGGAGACTGCAATACAAAAGTGCCCCC
Organism: Poromitra crassiceps; assembly: GCF_964638095.1. Classification (NCBI taxonomy): domain Eukaryota; kingdom Metazoa; phylum Chordata; class Actinopteri; order Beryciformes; family Melamphaidae; genus Poromitra; species Poromitra crassiceps. The sequence goes on from NC_139625.1 coordinate 72,756,528, forward strand.
ACTCTTCCCACTCCCAATAGTCCATGGGCCGAAGCCCAAAATTTCACTTATTGGTATCACTCAAGGTGGCAAAATCTAGTCACATTTTTTGAAAAGGCACATGTCCATAGATTATATTTTGGTATGATAACCTTTGCTAAGTGGTAGCTTTGTCACAGTTATCAGCACATGAAGTTAACCACCCCCTACAATAAATTGGTATTTAGGTGCTGGTGCATATCCTACTTTAGGCTCATTTTCAGGACCTTTACTCATGTTTTATGAAGACATGTTTGGTCTAATTTTAAAGGGTAGACTCATAGGTTCATTTAAGCACAGTTGTGAGTTTGTCTAATAAACATAGAGGTCACATGGGCTCTTCAAAGTGTCAACAACATTCGTTTTTCCACCATTTCCGCCTAAACTATAGTCTTTATTTGAGCATTGTGACATGTAGGAACATCACTGTCACAAATAACAAAACCTGAAATACTCACAGGACTGTAACAATTGAGGAAATTAATAATCTTCCCATATTATCCCACCATGAAGGCTGATTGTGGGCCTTAAAGTAGAATATGAACCCGGGCCAGAATTTTCACTAATTGGTACCACCCAAGTTGGCAAATTCTAGTTTTGTATTTTGAAAAGGTCTGTACCTTTAGATCAGTGGTGCCCAACCAGTCGATCGCGGTCTACTGGTCGACCGCGGACTGACCCCAGGTTGATCGCGTCAAAAATCGATTATTTAAAAAAATAAAATAATAATAAAAAAAAAATAATAATAATAAAATAAAATATAATGGAAGTACATGCAGTTGTTTATTTTAATTATGGATCATAATACAATGCAATTCCAAATGCACTTTTATATTAAAAGTAGCCACACAGTGAGAAAAAATAAATCATGTATTGGGGAAAAAAAGTGATGCATCGATTTAAGATGCATCGAGATGCATCGAGATGCACCGATAATCGTAATCGAATTGAATCGTAGCCCTCTGAATCGTAATCGAATCGAATTGTGAGGCCAGTGAATATTCACAGCCCTAATGTCAAGTGGTTGTGGGACAACGAGAAAGTGTTGCGAGGTTAGTTACTGCAGGCTGGAAACGATGTGTGTGCGTTTGCGATGTTGAAACTGGACTGGTAGATCTTGGGAGGCTGGCTACTTGAAGTACTTCGGTCAAAAAAGGTTGGGCACCCCTGCTTTAGATGATATTTCAACTTGATAAACCTTCCCAAGTGGTATCTTAGTCACAGTTAACCCTCAATGACACCAAACGTTGATCCAAAGAAAGAGACAATCTTGTCACTTTATTTGAACAGAACACCACTATCACAAATATAATATTAAAAAGTCTATTTTTTTTCTATCTAAGTCTATCTATTTCTTTTTTCCCAACATTTTTATCCCCCATTAGTGCTAATTTTTAATTTATTTATCCTGGTTGCTGCTCCACCCTCTGCCGATCTGGGGAGAGCTGAAACTGGCTCCATGCTTCCTCAGAGACATGGGCAGTGTAGCAAGTCGCTTCTTTTCACCTGACAGGGGAAGCTTCACCGGTAGGACATAGCACGTGGGATGATCACGCTATTCCAATGAGTTCCCCTCCCTCCGAACGACCAGAGGAGGCACCACTTCAGTGACCAGGATATTGCATGTTTTGGTGAAGGGGTTCCTATATGAAGGAAACTCCCAGGGGGCACGGAGAGAACATGCAAACTCCACACAGAAAGGCCCTTTTGACGACCCCACCCAGGCGGTGGGCACTCGAGGACATTTGGTGCAGAACAGCAGGTAGCAAAGATTGTTGGCATCACATACACTGGATGACGGTGCATACGTCCTGCAGACAAATTATTCCATATTGGAAAGATTATGGTAGACCAGACAATTGAGGAGACCATAAACAAGGACAATCAGACTGCTGGAGGAACCAAGGGTTTCAGCCTGAAAGCTGGTGCAGTCACTTCAGACAGAAGTCAGTATCTGAGGCAGCTCAGGAACATGAGAGGCAACAAGTCCACAGACTGTTTCAGTCATCACGATCTACAGAAGCCCAGAATAGAGAAGGATAGGGCAGATGTGAATACCTTTGTAGAGGTTATGGAGAAAAGCTAGGTAAACCCTCTAGGTCCAGATCAGTCTAATATCATCAGCCTTTCCACAGGAATTGCTGTGTCGTCAAGTCAGTCAAGTCAAGTGTATTTGTATAGCCCTAATTCACAAGCATGTCTCAGGACTTCACATAAAATATGTCTAGCTAATTCTAGCTACCACAACAGTAGCAATTACAGTAGTAATAATAACACATTGAACAATCATATGATAGAGAAAGAGTAACCAGCAACCAAGTTCCATGACAAAGTGGGGGAAAAAAATCTGAAGACATTCTCAGGCATCACAAAAAGAGATAGAGGAAACCAAACACAAAACAAGGAGCTGGTCTTGAAAGCAGATATTTTTGGGCATATGATCATTGCTTCACAAAGTAAAGATCTGCACATTGAAGATGTCCTGGCTCATGGTCCACTGCCTTGGTCACTTTCAAGCCAGATGTCTCATTGCGGAAAACCAACAAAGCCGCTGCACTCGCTAGCGAGTTAGAGAAATCAACATTAGCAATTGAGGATATTGGAGACACTCATGCTGAAAGATGATGGCAAGACTTTTGGAGAGATTGCTGGTTCTGTGTTGAACCTAGCGTTGCATGAAGGAGAAAGAGTAACAGTTACTCTTTCTCTCTCTTTCAGTTACTCAGTAACTGAATAGATGTGGTGTTTGATGTGTACTGGAAAACATCAATCAAGAATGCAGAGAGATGCAGTTGTGGTTCAGCAAGTAGTAGCACTCAATGGAAGAACATTGCCCCAGGACACAATGTCATGCAGTGGAGAAAGCTTTTTAGTAATCCAGACAGCAAAACTGCCTTGATAACATTCATCGTGGACCAGTGAAAGCTACCACAGAACTGGGCAAAGCTTCAGGACAAGCAGCTATTTGCAACCTGTGGAGAGACATGCTATTGTCTCAACAAAAAAGATTGTAATGTTGAAGAGCTAAAGTCAGAAGGAGCTGATGCACACCTTCAATCTCTTAAAGGCAGGTGCGTCGGAGATGCAGTACATACAGTATGAGAGAAATAAAGAGGAGTCCCGCACACTGTCAATTACTTGAAAAAAAAACTTTAATTAACAACGTTTCGGTCTATCGACCTTCATCAGGTTAAAATGTTGAAGAGCTAAAGTCTTCCCATGAGGAGGCCGTGACCCTGGATGACTATGATGATAATGATGATGATGAATAAAACAGAATATGAATACTGTTTAATATTATATTTGTGATAGTGGTGATGATAAAGATCATTGGTTAAATAAATGATAAGTTAGAATTCTTGATTTTTTTCTATCACATGTTCTGTTCAAATAAAGGGACACGATTGTCTCTTTCTTTGGATCAAGGTTTGGTGTAATTGAGGGTTAACTGTGACTAAGATACCACTTGGGAAGGTTTATCAAGTTGAAATATCATCTAAAGGTACAGACCTTTTCAAAATACAAAACTAGAATTTGTCAACTTGGATGGTACCAATTAGTGAAAATTCTGGCCCGGGTTCATATTCTACTTTAAGGCCCACAATCAGCCTTCATGGTGGGATAATATGGGAAGATTATACATTTCCTCAATTGTTACAGTCCTGTGAGTATTTCAGGTTTTGTTATTTGTGTCAGTGATGTTCCTACATGTCATAATGCTCAAATAAAGACTATAGTTTAGGCGGAAATGGTGCAAAAACGAATGTTGTTGACACTTTGAAGAGCCCATGTGACCTCTATGTTTATTAGACAAACTCACAACTGTGCTTAAATGAACGTATGAGTCTGCCCTTTAACATTAGACCAAACATGCCTTCATAAAACATGAGTAAAGGTCCTGAAAATGAGCCTAAAGTAGGATATGCACCAGCGCCTAAGATACCAATTTATTGTAGGGGGTGGTTAACTTCATGTGCTGATAACTGTGACAAAGCTACCACTTAGCAAAGGTTATCATACCAAAATATCATCTATGGACATGTACCTTTTCAAAAAATGTGACTAGATTTTGCCACCTTGAGTGATACCGATATCTGGTCTGGCCCATGGACTACAAAGATGATCAGCCAAACCACCGTCGCAGGTTTAGTTTCAGAGCACAGCATGGCCCCAACATCAACAAATCAAACTAATCGCCAACCTTAAACTTACCTAAGAAAAGGATGGATTAAAAAAAAAAAATACACACAGCTCTCACCTATAGGGGAGATTGGGGTGAGTTGTGCCACTTTTTACTTGAGGTGTCTTTAAAGTGAGGGCATGACAGTAGGTGACAGATGTCCTGGCACACACAGTTTAAGAAAAAAAAATCTTATTTATTGTGGGCAAACAAGGTGATGAACGTTTCGCCTAGAAGGCTTCGTCAGCATGACAATGGACAAACATTATATACAGGGGTAGACACTGATCACAGCCAATCACTCACAGGAGGGGACTAATGGAGAATGGAGATCAGCCATGTTAGGTGGCAGGCCAATCATCTTTATAGACATGCATAGATTATCAGGCTTCAGTCTAAAGAAATTCATCAATATGAAAAAGAAATATAGTTTGTCTTTGTACAATACAAGTGCGCTATAATAGTCATTTATAAAAGAAAGCAGTATGGAAATAACTCTTGGACAAATATAATGAATATAATGATAGACTGGAAGGGGGGGTGTGTGGCTAAAAACTGATCAGTACAAAAAACATGTAACAAATAACAGGGAATAAACCATATAACCTCAAACCATCTGTGAAAAAAGGTGAAAAATCAATAATGAACAAGATAATAAAGAAGATAATCATTTTAATCAAAAGGAATTAATATAAAGAAGGAATTATATAAAGAATGATATAAAGAAATCAAAAAACAAAAAACAGTAGGCTCATTATGCAATAGCAAATCTATAGAAAGCAGCCTAGCTGCAGTTCCTCATTTAGACCCCTAGGGCTCTCTGTTTGTAGATAATGAATCCAGGCTGCCTCTCTCTGTAATAGGACTCTGTCTCGATCACCACCTCTTTTGAGGGGCTGGACCACCTCAATACCCTGAAATTGTAAAGAACACACATTGTGATGAGCTGCTGTGAAGTGTCTCGCAACTGAGGATTTCTCATCATGGTTTCTAATTGTGCTCTTGTGTTCTGCTATCCTTATTCTCAGCTCCCTTTTCATTTTGCCAATATACACAAGGCCACATGGACATTTAAGTAAATATACCACATATTTGGTTTTGCAAGAAATCCTATGTTTAATGGTGTATTTCTTGCCGGTATGTGGGTGTCCAAAAAAGTCATTTTTGATCATGGCATTACATTGTAGGCAATCGCGACATGGGAAGTTACCTCCTGGTAAACTATCAAGGAAGTTGGGAGTAGAACGATAGTTGTCCGCACGCACTAGTGTGTCCTTGAGGTTACAGGCAGAGATGGGCGAAAATACATCATAAAGTATTTTGATACAAATTACAAATACTTGCTCAAAAAATGTATCACAATACAAATACAAAATACCTGTCTGAAAATGTATTTGAGATACAAATACGTATTTTGTATTTTGAAAATACATGAAAATACATTTTATAAAAACTTATAAAGAGCTGCAACGATTAGTCAATTCATAGATGAATTGCCAAATATTAAATTAATTGCCTATTTTGATGATCTATTAATCATTTAGAGACATTTCTTTAAGGAAAATGTCCTAATTCTCTGATTTCAGCTATTCAAAAGTGAAATTTTCTGGTTTCCTTAGACAGTAAATCCTCTCTTTAGTCCTCTGTCACAGTCTGTGTACTCCCTAACACACTGCAGTTCTTCCATTTTAGTTTTAGTTGTTTTTCAGTAGAACTAATTTCTCCTTCAGCTCAGCTGTTAATCACCTTCTGTGAGGGCTTTTGACTTAAAGGCAGCATTTCTGCATGTGAACCTCAAGTTTTGGAACTTTGACTATGTTTAGCCATAGATATCTGACATCATAACACAATATATAAATAACTGAAATAGGTAAAAGGCATAGTAGGTCCCCTTTAAACAACTTCACATTCACCACCATGTCAGTAACTTGTCGTCACAGTATTTATTTAACGTGCAAACATATTTATACAACTAGAAAAGGTTACATTTCAGGAATTGAATGCCCTGATGCACATCCTGTCTAAGGTTGTGAAATTGTGAATCGGTGAGAGGAACGATGAGAAACTGCATCTCAAACAAAAAAGGCCTTCCATGAAATTGGACTCTTGTTCAAATCCTTACATCCTTAAAATGACTTCCCCTCCTTCCGCTTCATAAACAAAATCCAAAACAACCTGGCTATCTAGAACATAATTACTAAAGAACAATCACTCACTGAATACAACTGTCCACTATCAGCAGTGGTAACACCATTCTAGTGTCAAAATCTGCACAGCCATCATTATGCACAGTGAAGCTCAGACATCCTTGTAGCAACAGAAAGACATTTTGGATTTTCATTAGGGTACTTTGGTGTTCAGTTATAGTTTTTCAGTATAACTAATTTCTCCATCTATTCAAATCAGGTTTATGACAGTTAGTTGTTTTTCAGTACAACTAATTTCTCCTATTCAAATCAGGTTTCAGTTTAGTTCAGTTAGGTTTTTTTTCAGTACAACTTATTTCTCAATCTATTCATATCAGGTTTTAGTATAGTTCAGTTAGTTGTTGTTTTTCCAGTACAACTTATTTCTTCAGCTATTCACATCAGGTTTCAGTTTAGTTCAGTTAGTTAGTTTTTCAATACAACTTCTTTCTCAATCTATTCTGAATCATATCAGCTTTCAGTTTAGTTCAGTTAGTTGTTTTTCAGTACAACTTATTTCTCTATCTATTCTGAATCATATCAGGTTTCAGTTTAGTTCAGTTAGTTGTTTTTTCAACTTATTTCTCCATCTATTCATATCAGGTTTCAGTTTAGTTCACTTAGTTGTTTTTAGTACAACTAATTTCTCCATCTTTAGTTTAAACCTGTGTCAATGTTTACATGTGTCAATTTGAGAATAAAAAGAAAAATTTATTTTATGTATTTGAAATACACAAAATACAAGATCTGAAAGTATCTTGATACAAATTACATCTCATTTTTCTCTGCCCAGCCAAATACAAATTACAAAATACAAAAAGTAGTTGAAATACGTATTTCAAATACAAGTATTTCAAATACTGCCCATCTCTGGTTACAGGCGCGCTTGTTGGCAAATATGGGAAGCTCTTTAAATGTGTGCCCAATAGTCGGGTCAGTGGCTAGTATATGCCAATGTCGTTTGACAACATTCTTGATCTCGTTGGATAGGGGGGAGAAAGTGGTCGCGAGAACAGTTCAGGTGTCTTTTTTAGGGGCAGATTTATAGGAGAGAAGGCTCTGGCGATCTAGGTTGTTTACTTTCAGTAGGCTCGCTGTCAGGGCGCTGTCATTATAGCCTCTGTCCTTGAACCTACTGTGTAGCTCCGTTGCTTGTGCATTAAAAGACTGTTGGTCACTGCAAATTCTCTTGGCTCGTAGGAGTTGACTGTAAGGAAGGCCTTTTTTCAAGCTGTTAGGGTGATAGCTGCTAAAGTGGAGCAGGGTGTTCACATCAGTCTCTTTTCTATAGACTCCTGTTTCAAGGTGGTCGGACTTGCACACTAGTACATCTAGAAACGGAATAGAGTCTAGGCTATGGTTCAGAGTAAATTTGATGGAGGACACCTTGGAGTTCAGATAAGTGTTGAAATTCTCAAGATCCTGGACGGTACCCGAAAAAATGAAAAAAATGTCATCGATACAAATTATTATGTTCAAAATAATTTACCTGCTAAAATACGTTATGATCTGATGAGGGAAGGCATTGAAGCTAACTGCAAGTCCACTTGCCTCATTTAAAACCAATTCTAGTTTGTTGTTTCTATAGGCCTCCTAGTGGCGATGCTATGTATATGAATGGGTTGTGTGAGATGTTTGACAAGATATCGGATGAAAATAGGGGGTGATATTATAATTGGGTGATATGAATGTAGACTGGTTGGTGCAGTCATGTCCCAACAAGAATAAGTTGCTCTCTATATCAAATGCTTGTAATTTGTCTCAAATTGTTGCATCTCCTACAAGAATAAGTGTAGGCAGTGATGGTATTATTTCTGGGACATGCATTGACCATATTTACACAAATGTTTCTAAACAATGCTCTAAGGCCGTCTCTGTCCCTGTAGGTTTCAGTGACCACAATATAATAGCTGTCACTAGAATGACAAAGGTTCCAAAACTTAAAGCTAAAATCATTTTAACACGGTCCTATAAGAGATTTGATGAAGTTTTATTTATTGATGAAATATCTAGTATAAACTGGAACATGGTGTGTAGTGAGTGTGATGCTGAAGCTGCACTGGATTTATTTATGTCAATATATATGAATGTTGTAAACAAGTATGTTCCTTTAAAATAGTTCATAGTAAAAAATAGATCTGCTCCATGGCTTGACAACAGTCTTAGGACCCTAATGACAGAGAGAGACATGGCCAAAAAAGCATCAGTTAGTTCTGGATCCATTGATGACAGGCATAAATACTGTACTTTACGTAATCAGGTCACAAAACTAAACAAGGTGAAAAAAAGGGACTATTTCAAACAAAGGTTATATGATGCAAGAAATGATGGCAAACAGATATGGAATGTTTTTAATGAAATCATGGGTCGAAAGACAACTGTGTGCACACCCTTAGTGGAATCAAATGGATTTGTTCTCACTAAACCAGGTGATATTGCAAATCATTTCAATGACTATTATGTGGGTAAGGTATCTAAACTAAGGAAGGCTATGAATATTTCAAACAATATCAAAGCAAATGACTGTATTAAGAATATTATAATGAAAAATAAGGTTTGTGAATTTGAATTTCTTCAGGTTGAAGTCAGTGAGGTGGAGAGGTTACTCCGCTCTCTTCCTGATAGTAAGTTAGCAGGCCTACAGTAGATAACCTGGATAGTAAACTGCTGAGAATGACTGCTGGTATCATAGCTTCTCCTGTCTGTCATATTATTAATAAATGTTTGGAGGTGGGCCTATTTCCAAAGATGTGGAAGGAGGCTAAGGTTATTCCTTTACCTAAGGATACCAAAGCTGCTTTTTAATGAGGGGAATTCTAGACCCATTAGTATTTTACCTGTTTTGAGCAAAATTATGGAAAAGTTGGTGCATTCCCAAATTCAAGATTATTTTATATCAAATAAGCTTGCAACAAACAATCAACATGCCTATAGAGCTGGCCACTCAACTTCTACTGCTTTGATACAGATGACTGACGATTGGCTTAAAGCTATAGATAACTCAATGCTGGTGGGAGCTGTGCTGTTAGATTTTAGTGCTGCTTTTCATGTTCTTGACCATTCTCTACTGGTTGAGAAACTTAAATGTTATGGTTTTAATTCTTCTGCTTTAAAGTGGATATTAAGTTATTTGTCCTCCAGATCACAGAAGGTGTATCTAAATGGCAGCCTGTCTAGTAGCAGAGGTCTAGAGTGTGGTGTTCCGCAGGGAAGTTGCCTCGGACCTTTGCTCTTCTCAGTTTTTACTAATGACCTATCTTGGATAACAAAATGTGCCACAACAGTTCTTTATGCCGATGATTCAACATTGTATTACGCTGCACCATCATGTGATGTACTTAATGAAGTCTTGAGCAAAGAACTAAAAGTTGTGCATGACTGGGTAGTATGTAACAGACTTGTCCTTAACATCTCCAAGACTAAATGTATTGTGCTGGGAACAAGGCACAGGTTATCTACAAGCCCAAAGCTTGATTTAAACTTGTGTAATTCGGCAGTTCAACAAGTTGAAAGTACTAAACTCCTTGGAGTAATGCTGGATTCCACTCTGTCTTGGTCTCACCACATCAATTATATTGTTTCAAAAATGGGAAGAGCTATTGGTGTTTCCAGAAAATGGGTTACTTTTGTTGCCCGTCCCCTTTTATGTCAGATAGTTCAAAGTTTAGTTTTGTCATCTTAACTACTGCTCCATGGTGTGGTCATCTGCTGCAAGTGGTGACCTCAGGAAGCTCCAGGTGGTCCAGAACAGGGCAGCACGGCTGGTCCTGGGCTGCCCACTAAGGTCTAATGTGAGCCCTATGCATGCCTGCCTCTCCTGGCTTACAGTTGAGAATAGGTTGTCTTTCAATTCACTTGTGATGTTTAAGTCAGTCATGAGCAGTAAAACTCCAGTTTTTATACATCAACAGATAATATTTAGTAATACTGTGCATGACATTACACAAGAGGATCCAGCAATGGGCAGCTTGAATTACCGTCTCCGAAAAACAATGCTTTAAGGAGATCTTTTATTTTTAGATCATTGACACTTTGGAATAACCTGCCTCGAAACCTGTGTTGCATTTACAGTAAATTAACATTTAAAAAGAATCTTAAAGTTTATTTAACACTGTAAAGTATCTGTATTTGTTTTTGTGTTCTGTTTCTCTTTTTTTGATGTAATTTTTAGCTATCTTATTTGTTAGTTCATTATGTATTCGTGTTGAGTACTGACATTTAATAATTTTGCACTTGCAATTGTACTAATTTGTTTGTATGTTTGGACCCCAGGAAGACTAGCTGATTGCTATGGCACCAGCTAATGGGGATCCTTAATAAAATAAAAATAAAAATAAATAAAAAATAAAAATAAATAAAGATATATCTGAACCAACATTTCACATAGGATAGGAAAGGATTGTAATGCCTCCAACTACAATATGTAAATATATTTCAGGATGTTGTGCACCACTGGGAACACTCCCTTTGGATCTTAAATAAACTGTTAAAAAAATATGGCCATTCTTAAAAAAGTGGTCTCTTGGCACAACTTGCCCCCGGTGCGGGGTAAGTTGTGCCTTTGGAGAGAATACGTTGGGGTAAATTGTGCCATTGATTACTGAAGGAAAACAGAACATTTTCATCTCGTATACTGTAATGCTATATCAAGACAAAATAAAGATAACACTAAAGTCCAGTGTACTATAACAGGGTTAAACAAGGCTAAACGGTAGCAGCAGTTGACCTACATATTTAACATTTTCAGAAATAAAAATTATGTTCAAAATGAACAAAATCAACTATCACAGAGCCAGGCTACACTTGCCAATACTGCAATATTCTTCAACAAGGTCTATTTAAACATTTAAGAACAAAATGAAATAAAATTTCACTAAATCAACTGCAACTGCACTGGCACAACTTAACCCAGGCCTTTCGGCACAAATCACCCCATCCCCACCATTTTAACAAACTTGTATCATATAGCTGGTTTGGAGCTAACATCATGCTAACAGTATAGCCTCATATTGTAGCTTACTAAAACACTAACACATGTGTGAAATGTTTTCATGCTTGTCTATAATTGTTCAGACACAACAATCAATAAACCTTGATCATAAAAAAATTACTTTGAGAGGCAAAAAACAGTTTTTTGAACTTAAATGTGCTTAGCTCTTGTGCCATCTGCCTCCCTTCTTTGCAGAGTGAGTAAAATGGATGCCTCTTCAAAAAGTAGAGTACTCATATATGTTAATTGCTTATATGAGCATACATGCTTACATATGTCCATTACTTGCATTAACATATATGATCACATGTATGAGAATACTCATATATGTTAATTGCTTATATGAGCATACATGCTTACATATGTAAGTAAATTCTTATATGTTAATTGCTGATATGCACATGTGTAGACATACTGTATGTAAGTTTAACCCTATATGTTCAATGCTTACACAAACATATATGATTACATGTATGCGAACATCCGCATATGTTAATTGATTATATGAGCATATATGTTGACATACGTAATAATAATCATATATGTTTAATGCTCATATGCACACATATATTGATATGCAAGAGAATAACATATATGTGTGTTGCTTGTATTTGCATATATGCGGAAATATGTAGAAATATTCTTATGTTAATTGCTTATATGTACATATATCTAAACATATGCAAGAATAACCCTATATGTCCATTACTTACATGAGCATATATGATCACATGTATGGGAGTACTCATATATGTTAATTGCTTATATGAGCATACATGCTTATATGTAAGTAAATTCTTATATGGTAATTGCTGATATGCACATATATGTAGACATATGTAAGTTTAACCCTATATGTTCAATGCTTACACAAACATATATGATTACATGTATGCGAACATCCGCATATGTGAATTGATTATATGAGCATATATGTTGACATACGTAATAATAATCATATATGTTTAATGCTCATATGCACACATATTTTGATATGCAAGAGAATAACATATATGTGTGTTGCTTGCATTTGCATATATGCGGAAATATGTAGAAATATTCTTATATGTTAATGTTGGATATTAAAATAAGTATTTTCAATTTGCTTAAACATGTAAGCTTTGCTCTTCTGATACTATACTGCAATGTGACCTGTGCCTTATACTCTGTACACCCTGTGCTCAAAGGTTCAGCAGCTGTGAGACGGCCTCAGGCCTCAAGCTATTCAAGTTCAAGTAGTTTATTGTCATATGTATAATACAATTTATAAAACGGCTCTCTCAAATCAAGCAATCTGATTGGTTCACAGCCATTGTATAATTCCAGTAACCAAGTTCAATAACCCATGGCCATGGGTTATTGGTTGCCATGGCAACTCTCTTACTAAAAGGCAGCCCTGCGCTAGAGCTCCGTGTTGAGCTTTCCAGAAAGCTCTCAGCTTCTCAGCAAGCGCCAGGATTGGCCAATGTCAACTTCAGTCTCCAGAACGATCCAATCAAATCACCCGCATGTCTATCTTCTTGCTAGAGGTCCCGCCTTACAGTAGTGTCAAAACAAAAAGCTACTCGCTTGCAGCCAGACGCATGATGGCGCAACTCTCTAGGCTTTGGTTACCTCAAAAACAAAATGGCGGAGACAGTTTTCAGATCCTTGTGAATCGATCTTCGCTTATAACTTTATTAATACTAAAATGATGTTTTGTACAAGAATAGACGCGGGCTAATGTCTTAACCCCTCTCTCGCGCGACCTCACTCAACCCCGCATTTCTAAATAAGACGTAACGTTACTTGGTGTCGGCATATGGCTCTGGTGTCGGACTTTGCAAAAGCTCTCAGCAAGCGCCAGGATTGGCCAATGTCGACTTCAGTCTCCAGAACCATCCAATCAAATCACCCGCACGTCTATCTTCTTGCTAGAGGTCCCGCCTTACAGTAGTGTTTCAACTGACTCTATCAGAATAAAATGCCAGTCGGACTTATAGTATTATTATTATATTATTATACTTGGAAACCGTTTTATAAAAGCAATATAGCACTCGAGCAGCGTGTGTTGTGGAATATATCCCGCTGATAAGCTGTTATCCCACTCGGCCTGCGGCCTCGTGGGATAACAGCTTATCAGCGGGATATATTCACCACAACACACTTGCTCTCGTGCTATATTGCTTAAGTATAATACAATGAAATTCTTTATGCTCTGAGCAACCCTCAGCCTTACATACACAAGGACATGGTCAAAAAGACAGACAGAAAAAGGGTGTAGACCTACATAACTATGTAGGCTACACGTGATACAGACATGTCTGTACACAGTGCGTGTAGACATAACACAAACCACGATACAGTACAATACAATAATGGTGCACAACAAAGTGACAGTGCGTTGCAGTGTGTGTGAGTCAACTGTTCAGCAGCCTGACTGCCTGGGGGAAAAAGCTGTTACTGAGACGGGTGGTGTGTGATTTGATGCTCCGGTAGCGTTTTTTGGAAGGGAGGAGTGAGAACAGGGTATGAGCGGGGTGGCTGGTGTCTTTGATAATGTTTTTGGCTTTCATTTTACAGCGAGTGGTGAAGATGTTATGGAGGTTTGGTAGATCTGTGCCAATGATTTTAGCTGCTGTCTTCAGTCCTCTGCAGCAGTCTGCAGTCCTGGGCGGTCAGGTTGCCGTACCACACTGTGATACACCCTGTCAGAACACTTTCTATGGTACAGCGATAGAAATTCACAAGGCCTTTGGTGCTCAAGCCAAATTTCTTGAGGCGCCTCAGAAAGTACAGTCGCTGCTGTGCCTTCTTGAGGATGCACTTGGTGTTGAGAGACCATGTGAGTGTGTTTGTGGTGTGTGTGCCCAGGAATTTAAAGCTGTCGACTATGTCGACAGTTGACCCGTTGATGGAAATGGGGGTGTGAATGACTTTGGACTTTCATGTGTGTCTCTGTAAAAACGAGACGACCTCAAACTGTCAGTTTTAGAGTGGCAGTTTGACAGTTCAAACACCCACAGGGTAAAAGTGTTCAACTGTCTTTGAAGGTGTGGCGTCCATAGCATGAACTGGTTCCTTATGTTGCCTCTTATGTAATCACTAGCTGAATGCAATAAAAAGGCTGAGCTCGGAGTTTGAAACCAGAAGTGTTGGAGTCGTGCAAAGGTGCAGCTCAACGCTCTCCTTGCTAGCAAGTTAAACTTAAACTCGAGTCCGTCATCTTTGATTCACTTGGGGTTGTTGGTCTGTGAAAATAACAGCTTGGGGTTTCCTTCTGAAATACCCCACAGTTAATTGCTTATATGTACATATATCTAAACATATGCAAGAATAACCCTGTATGGCCATTACTTGCATTAACATATATGATCACATGTATGAGAATACTCATATATGTTAATTGCTTATATGAGCATACATGCTTACATATGTAAGTAAATTCTATTATGGTAATTGCTGATATGCACATGTGTAGACATATGTAAGTTTAACCCTATATGTTCAATGCTTACACAAACATATATGATTACATGTATGCGAACATCCGCATATGTTAATTGATTATATGAGCATATATGTTGACATACGTAATAATAATCATATATGTTTAATGCTCATATGCACACATATATTGATATGCAAGAGAATAACATATATGTGTGTTGCTTGTATTTGCATATATGCGGAAATATGTAGAAATATTCCTATGTTAATTGCTTATATGTACATATATCTAAACATATGCTAGAATAATCCTATATGTCCATTACTTACATGAGCATATATGATCACATGTATGGGAGTACTCATATATGTTAATTGCCTATATGATCATATATGTCAATTTATATTTGGATCACATATATGATCCTCACATATATATGCATATATCTCAGGTGGGTTTGTATGCAAAGTGCATACATGTACATGTATCTAATGGTGACATATATGTGGACCTTGTGTCGGATGTATGTCCATATATGTGTATATATGCCTCTTCCGTATGGGGACTTTCACTTCCTTAATTCTCACAAAAGCTTTTGCACTTTTGCACGCTAACCACACAGTATTTATCTGACGTCAGAGCCAACATAAAACCCTGGGGGCCGGAGGTACAGTAACACTGTCCACAATGATCTCTTTCAGTCTTTACCTGGCTGTTGTAGGTCTAATGAATACTTGTACTATTGGTTTTGCTGCAAACTGCGGGAATAAACAAACTGTGATAGAAGGGAGATGCTGTGAGCTGTGCCCCCCAGGTAAAACTTGTTAGAATAATGTATCATCAAATACATTGATGTGTGATTGATTTAAATGTAAAATCAATTGATTTGATTATATTTTCTTTATAATAGAAAATGGTTAGATTCAATGTAATGTGAAGTTTCTCCTATTTCTCAGAGTGATGATTTCCAATTGTTTGTTATTTTGAAGGTACATATGTGAAGAAGTGGTGCTCACAGGACCACGGGACTGTCTGTAGTCCCTGTAAGGGCGAATCCTACTCTTCCCAGTATGACGGGTGGGAGTCCTGTGAGAAATGCCACACGTGCCAACAGGGTAAGATTGGGAATAATGATTATATGTTATAGCCAGTATGATTTAGAAAATAAGGCTGGATCCTGCTCCTTGGTACTCAAAATGTACCAGACAACAGAGAAGAATAACATCAGATCAAAGCTGACAGTGAAAGAGAGGTATAAAAGGTATTTATTTCAACAGCCCTGTTGGAGAGTAGTTATAATCTGGAAGCCCCCTGGTTGATTTCTCGTCTTTCTGCAGAATATCTAAGGAATTGTACATTGACCACAAATGCAGAATGTTCCTGCCGTCCGGGTTTCCTGTGCTCCAATGATGTCTGTTCACGATGTGAGAAAAAGACATGTAGAAAGGGGGAGGAGCTGAAGAGGACAGGTAAGAAGACACAACTTGAAATACATCATTATAGTGGTTAGGCCTTATAGTTGTTTCAAAAGATAAATGTTTCTAAATGTGTGGGTTTGAAGTCAGGCGGATGGGAGGGGGGTACATGACGTACAGATTTGTCGTAATGGAAACTATGTGTGGTCGATGTACTGTACCTACTGGAAATGTGAGTCAGGTTAAAGCAAAGTGCCAGTGCCAACAGTCAAATATAAATCAAATATATGTATATATTTTAAATGTTTTAACCCCCATTCTCTTCAAGAAGGAGTTGACATAAATCATTTTATTTCATTCTAAACTTCTATAATTATTTGACAACACTGCCAGGGCAATTGTTTTTCATCTTTAGGCCTATCGCATATCTCTGTCTGCAGTTGGTGTTGTTGTGGTTACTAACCAGAAGCCATTTCCTCTGTTGTAGGATTGAAGGATTATTCATGTGTGAACCATGTCCTGACAATACATACTCTGACTCAAACGAAGGTCACTGCAAAAACTTTACAAAGTAAGATCCATACAAAAAAAATCAAATAATTTACAATGACAGGACATGGAATGGATTGCTGATGCAGCAGATAGTAATTTCCTCTGGTCAACAGGTGCAGTGCGAATGGATTTACTACAATTTTCCCAGGGAACAAAACCCACAACTCAGTTTGTCATGGTACGTGGACATTTACCTATTTAACTCAATGACAGATTACAGAGTACAGAGTACACTGATGTGTCTTGACAATGACTGATGATCTCTCATCAAAACCACAGGGATGCAAACAAATGGGGATTCCACTCAGGTGATTCTGCTTGCTGTTGGCTTTGTTTTTATGTCCTTTGCCTTCTCGTATTCCTGTTGTATGTCTGCGTAAGGAGCCTCCAGAAGCTCAAAGCAAGTAAGTATGGCTTAATATGTTGAAATGTAACTGAAACATACAGTACAGGATGTAAATATACTGACTGTATTCATGCTCACATGCACATCTCTCACATACTCAAGCACAGTCATGACTCAGGACGATAACAAGAAATCATTAGAGGGATTCATCACTAACACCAATTGAGCAGTGATTTCAGATATGCTGTTATTCAAGTTCAAGTTTATTAAAGAAAAAACATCGTTGCATCACAAGATGAAATGAGATGTTTTTTTACAAGTTAGAAAACAGACAAGAATATATACAGTATAACAATAAAATGCCTACAGTACAGGGAGGAGATAACTAAAAGGATGGACAATGTGAGCACTGTTATATGATTCTGTTATGCTATGACTCCTTCAGGGAACCGTCATGCTGCCAGCGTGTGCCAGTGTGTGGTTTCTCAACAAACAAGTGACGTTCCCCTCTCGAAGGAGGAGAGTGAGTATGGGATGCAGCTCATTCTCCAGGAGGAACTCAAGGAAGGCAGTAGAGTCAGTCAGCTGGCTCTGGATCAACTCACCACTGTTTGATATAACCTTAAAACCCAACAAGTGACAAAAGTGACACCATCTCAGTAAAGTCAGGAAGAGAACATCGTGCTGCTCTAAATAAATGCTTTACTATGCTACTAAAAGACTGTGTGACAGCATTGTTTCAGGCCAGTAAGGAAATTACTATATTAATCTCTGGATAATTTAAATGAGGCTTCATAATTGCTGCAGTTCTATGTTGTTGGTATTTGACAACAAATATATTTCAGCAATATGTAAACTTGTTTTGGTGATAATGTATTATTTGTAGCTAATTATACCTTAAAATGAACATTTGATTGTGTCACACATTACCTCATATTGTGTTATTACAGCATTATTCATATTTTTTTAGCCACCTCCTTGGAGAGGGGATAGGAATTGATAGACATCTGTAGAACTAGATTTGAGTCAATCAAACTACTGAAATCAATGCCTGGCAAGCTTGTAGTCATACTAGTCATCATGGTCATCAAACAACAGTTTAAATGAACTGGCTTTAGCAGTATAGGAGAGTTAATGGCAGCGCGGCTCCGCGTCGCGGCACACGATTGCTCGAGTGACATCACTGATGACATCACAACTGCTTGAGTGACATTACTCATTAACATCACAATTGCTCAAGTGACCTCACTGATTACATCACAATTTCACGTGACATCACTGATGATATCACTGGTTACATCACAATTGCTCACATAGAGTGACAGCCTAGGGAGTCCGTCGAGCAATGAGGGAGGTCGAATAGGAGAGCGAGGGGGCCGGAGCGAGGACCATTGAGGAGGGGACCCACGAGTATGCAATTTGTGTAATATCCTGTGAGAGGCAGCAATGTGCCGCAAGGCATCCAGTGTGCCGGAAAACCATTAGAAGAAGAAAAAGGAGGAATGTAGGGAAAGGGTGCATGGATGGATCCGGAGGAAGGCGGTTGTGCAACATGAAGGATGGCAAATGCCATGGAGCGTGTGAAGCTAAACACATGTTGGCGTGAGTCTGGTCCCCCCCCCCCCCACCCCAAAAGGGGCCATAGCTAGGGATAGGAAGGTCATATAGAGAGTCTGGATTTGAGGGGTGTGTAGGGGGAGTGGCTAGAGGGTGTGGGTGGTGGGAGGGGGTGTGAAGAGGGAAAGGGGGATGTGGGTGGTGGGAGGGGTTGAAGTACCCCCAAACATTGCATAAAGTGCCTTAAGGCTGAATGGCCACACCACTGTGCCATGAGTTTCAAGGTATTTGTGTTTGTATGAGTCTGGACAGATATGCATGTAGACTGCAACTTGACTTGTTGGCGGAGGCACACAACCGTGAGGCGGTTATTTCTAGTTACTGTATCTATTTTATGTAAAGCACTTTGAATTGCCTCTGTGTATGAAATGTGCTATACTGTACAAATAAATTACGTTGCCTTACAATGAGAATTCCAAATACATTCATTTATGAAAATTACACTTTATTATTATTATTATTATTATTATTATTATTATTATTATTATTATCATTATTATCAGCTTTCAGAGGCATACTGTCCCCACTTTGAGGGCTCAAATTCACATTAGTAGTGTGCATAGACATGTTAAAAGGATTTTCGCTATCGGGATTATTAAATACATCTCTGGTGGTGTCAACTTTGTGGAAGGAATATATATTTTATATAATTTAATATTTAACTAGGTTAGTAAACCATCCTGATCACATGAACTCCCATTCTGTTTCGCGTGAAACAGGCTATGTCTATAATCGCTTAGATTCTAAATTATTTTTTTTTTATTACATTTGTAGTCACAGTGATTTTAATATAGGCTATTTCGAGAACTTTCTGGATCCTGGGGAAATTGTGTCAGTATGTATGTATGTGTGTGTGTGTGTGTGGGGGGGGGGGAGGGGACAATAATAATAGTAATAATAATAATAATAATAATAATAAAGTGAAATGGGGTGGGAGTGACTAAAAATGATTATCACCGAGGATAAAAACACATAAAGCCCTAGTAGTCTAGGGAATCTGTGAGAAAAAATGACCCAACCTTAAACAAATTGCAACAGAAATTATTTGTGTTGTATTCAGCTCTTGAAACCTTCCAATTTAACATACTGAAAATCCCAGAAAATCCCAGTAGTGGAACATTCTCAAAATTGGCATTGGCTGAGTTTCCCAACAAAGAAGCTTCTTAAGAGTTAAGAAGCTTCTTAAGGAGTTAAGAAGCTTCTTAAGGAGTTAAGAAGGCTCCAAAGAAGTGTTTCCCAAACGCCTTCTTAACAGTCGAGAAAAATAAAAAAATAGAAGGCTCTTAAGAAGCATCTTAACTGGAGCGGCTCACTTGATGGCACTCTGAGCCCAGCAGTGGGCCACGACTCAGTGGTTGAGAAACACTGTTAACACCTAATCATGGTCATGTTAAACTTTATTAAACATTATTTATTTCAGACATGGACTGCAGTTCAAATTGCTTTATATACACAGCATACAACAAAACAGAGAAACACTACAGAATTTAAGCGACCTTGGGTTCTGTGAAAGGTGCTATATAAATCCACAACACTATAAAAGGAATCCATTCTGATTAGAGGAATATAGCCTACGGTAAAACATTTAAAACACAAGTAACCATATACAGGGGTGATTTTCAAGTGTTCCCTAATTTTAAACACTAAAGGGTACATGAAAGAAAGGAAAAAGGGAAAAACACAAGAGGAACAGTGGACACAAGTATCTCCTTTTGCCTGACGCGGCTGGATCTGCCAGTGTTTTGTCATTAAGAAGGTGTTAAGAAGGCTCCAGACCCTTCTTACAAAACCTTCTTAACAAAAGATCATCTTAGCGCTAAGAAGCTTTTGGGAAACGCAGCCTTCTTAACGGAGGATAATTGGAAGATAATTTTAGGCTAAGAAGCAATCGGGAAACGCGTTGGCTTCGTTGGCTTCTTACGGGAGCCTTAAGAAGGGTCAAAGAAGCTTCTTAGCGCTAAGAAGCTTTTGGGAAACGCATGCCTTCGTAAAGAAGCAATTGGGAAACGCGTTTGCTTCTTAAGGGGGCCTTAAGAAGGGTTGAATTAGCTTCTTAGCGCAAAGAAGCTTTTGGGAAACCCAGCCATTGTCTCCACAAGGAGGTGATGTTTTCGGTGCCGTTTGTCTGACCGTTTGTCTGTTAGCAGGAGGATTACGGCAAAACTACTGGGCCGATTTTCATGAAACTTGGTAGAAGGGTGTAGCGTGGGCCAAGGAAGAACCCATTACATTTTGGAGCGGATCTGATCCGGGTCGGCTCAATGGAGGGGGCGGGGCTAGGGAAAAGAGTCCGTTGATAGGGATAGGAAGGTCAGTAGAGAGTCTGGATTCGAGAGGTGGGTAGGGGGCATGGACAGGTGTATCGGGGGGGGAGTGTATGTGGGAGGTGGGAGGGGATGTGGTCAGGAAAGGGGTGGGGCTAGGGAAAAGCTCTACCTACAAACATACTGTAACATAACAAAACAAAACATAAAAAATGTAAGTGTGGCTAATATGTTCTAATAGTGGAAAAGGGTGAGTTTTCATGCACATCTTGTTCCCTCAGACAGCCATCGCAAACCATAACTTCATAGTCATGTCATTCACGAGTCTCGCATTGGAGGCAATTTGATTTCGGCAAGGCACAGCGCAAGTTGTAGCTCAAACATGCAGACGAGTGGACAGGTAAGTCTCCATATCCGAAGGTTATGGGTAAGTTGACCGCCATTTATTGTCTGTTACCAATGACAGTCATTGTCTGTTACCATTCAAAGTAGGCTAGCTTAATAAGCACTTACCTATAATAGGTATAGCTTAATAATAGCTTATTAAGATACTTGTACTATCTGTTATTCATTTTCTTTGTGCAAATTGTTGTTTTATTGTTTATTGTTTATTGTTTTATTGGATCCCCATTAGCTATCACAATAGTGAAAGCTAGTCTTCCTGGGGTCCTAAAATATATTAAAACAGCATAATTAAAACATGGCATGATGCATACAACATAATAACTATAAGTTTACATTGACATAATGCATATTGACAAAATGCATCACAGAATTAAAACACAAAACAAAACAAAACATACACAAAAGTAGTACAGAACAAAACAAATAATACAACCCATAACTACAATGAATACAGAACAAAACTAGTAATTCAACCTGAACTACAACAGAATTCTAAAGCAAACTAAAACAAAAACATAATACATAATACATAACAAAACCAATATTAACATAATATAAAACAAAACAAGTAATACAACCCAAATTACATAAAATCATAAGGCAACACAATATCAAACTATAAAAAGGAAATAACAAGTAAAGAAAAAAAGACTAGATTAAAATGAATTAAAGACACACCTAGATACAAGGAATAGCAAGACACCTCAACATAGGACAAGGCAGTAGTTTATAATTTAGTTATTCATTAGGTATATAGAGTCTTTTAATTGATTTTTTGAAAATCACATTTGACCTAGCATTAATAATGTAGCTTGGCAACGTATTCCACTTTAAGGAAGCCCTGTACATAGCCATTCTCATCATGGCACAGGTTCTAGCTACAGGCACAACAACATTCCCTATAGTTGCCTGTCTTGTGGAGTATCTGTGTCTATCTTGGACAAGCACAATTTTTGAAAAAAAGTTTTTTGGCTGAGTGACAGTGTAAATTTTTTGAAAGAAAACGAAGAGATTACAAACACATCTATGTTCCACTTTCAACCAACCAAGATTAACATGCAAATAAACAATAAACAAACATAAATAAACAATAAACACTTACTCTGGAGATGATGTAGCCTACCACTTGTGCTCTTCTCCCTACTTATACTCCAACCACTTATAAAGCCTCAGCCAGGCGGTAATGCAACATAAAGGATGCCAACTGCCATAAAACGCCACAGAATGATTTATTACATCACTGATGACATCACAATTGCTCGAGTGACATCATGATGACATCACAATTGCTCAAGTGACATCACTGATGACATCACAATTGCTCAAGTGACATCACTGATGACATCACTGATACATGACAATCGTGACATCACAATCGTGGCACACACACCCCCCGCCCACTTATTGGACCATAACATCAGAACCATTGATGGCCACAACACATTCCATGTTATGGGCATTATAGCTGGAGTTACACCAGAGAGCCAAACCAGTACCTCTGATAGCTGTGACATAGCAGCAGTTGGACACATCAATATCCGAAATCAGAGACCACCTGGCCTTTCATCCATGTCCTATGGGAGGATTGAGAATGCCACAGGTGTGTGATTCTCATGAACATGGTACAACTTATAGCAAAACTCAAAGATATCAAGTAGGATCTTAATCCACTAGGCATCATGCACGCTACGCGAGTTCGCCTGCCTTGCAGCTCGCTGAGCTAGCCCTGCAGCTCGCATAAGCAGCTGCTTCGCATTGGAGGCAATTTGATTTTGGCAAGGCACAGCGCAAGTTGTAGCTCAAACATGCAGACGAGTGGACAGGTAGGCTAAGTATTCTCCATATCCGAAGGTTATGGATAAGTTGACCGCCATTTATCGTCTGTTACCAATGACAGTCTTTGTGTGTTACCATTCAAAGTAGGCTAGCTTAATAAGCACTTACTAGTTAGCTAATAGCTTACTAATAGGTATAGCTTAATAATAGCTTATTAAGATACTTTCTAAGGTACTATCTGTTGTTATTCATTTTCTTTGTGCAAATAAACAATAAACAAACATAAATAAACAATTATAGCTGCTGCGCAGCAATGGGACGTGGCCGGGCAAGTCTCAAGGCTTTGAGCTAGAGTCCCCAAGTCAAGGCTGAAGTCTTTTAGCTATACTCCAAGTCAAGTCTCACGTCTTTGGTCACAAGTCCAAGTCAAGTCTCAAGTCTCTTATGGATGAGCGTTCTATCATCTGCTTCTGCTGCATGCCATCCAGTCTGCTTACAACATTGCATAGCTAAAACTAAGGGATTCAAAGCAGGTTCAGGTTTCTTTGCAGCATGTAGCTTTTTCATCATCTGATTCCGTTTTTTGTTGCGAGGCATCTCACAACAATACAAGTAGGAATCAGTATATTCACAAACAAAAGTAGTAGTTACTTGCCTCACTGTTGTAGAGTGGATGAGGTACTGGTGGAGTTGATGTTAGATGGAGAGGGAGGCTGAGCGATTAATAGCCACCTGGGGAGTTTGTATCACTTCGGTCCTACGCTGCAGGTCTGTGGGGTCACACAACTGATATACCAGCAGGAGCTGCTTTTTCCTCTTATAGACAGACTGGATACTTGCTGGTGGTGTTTTATGGGACTGGATGCTTGCGTGTAAAAACACACACTGCTTCCACTTATATAGGGTGAGCCAGGAAGTATTTATGACATCACTGATTACATCACGCTCGAGTGACATCACTGATGGCAATTGCTCGAGTGACTGATGACATCACAAATACAACCTATTAAGATGCTCTTTAGGCTATACATTCAACATTTTGATGCACTGTGGGCTAAATTTTTGATCAATCGAAAATCTGTTTGAAACTTTTGTGTAGGACAGTCTAACGATGCAGATGCTTAAGTTTGGTGTGGTTTGAAGAAAAAATGTGGGAGTAGGGTTTAATTCGTTTGACAGTTTTTGCAGTTTTGCAGTCTTTAGACTTCATAATTGGCCATAGGTTGCAGTGTACAAAAGTGTCTCCTCACTTGGGCCCACATTTCGTTGAAAGTTGCAAAGTCGTAGCACATAGGCCTGATTTGTTATGAATTTTCAAAATTTTAAACTTTAGACGGTCGCTGTAGCGCCACCATCAGGACTATTGGCACCAAATTCGCATCAACGAAGTTTGGCATGGGCCTGGACCTTTGTGCAAATTTGGTTTATTTTCATACATGGGAAGTCCAACTTCCTGGGAGAAGAAGAAGACTAATAATAGGGGCAAACACAATAAGTGGCCCTGCCGCTTCGCTGGCCCAGCCACTAATAAACACTTACTCTGGAGATGATGTAGCCTACCACTTGTGCTCTTCTCCCTACTTATACTCCAACCACTTATAAAGCCTCAGCCAGGCGGTAATGCAACATAAAGGATGCCAACTGCCATAAAACACCACAGAAGAAGGATTTATTACATCACTGATGACATCACAATTGCTCGAGTGAAATCACTGATGACATCACAATTGCTCATGTGAAATCACTGATGACATCACAATTGCTCAAGTGACATCACTGATACATGACAATCGTGACATCCCAATCGTGGCACACACGCCGCCCGCCCACTTATGTTTCCTTTTAGGACCACCGCAAGGCATCAATCAGTCTGCCAGAAAGCCATTAGAAGAAGAAGAAGAAGACTTTCAGAAAAGACCAACAGATAGTCTAGGGAATCTGTGAGAAAAAATGACCCAACCTTAAACAAATTGCAACAGAAATTATTTGTGTTGTATTCAGCTCTTGAAACCTTCCAATTTAACATACTGAAAATCCCAGAAAATCCCAGTAGTGGAACATTCTCAAAATTGGCATTGTCTCCACAAAGGAGGTGATGTTTTCGGTGCCGTTTGTCTGACCGTTTGTCTGTTAGCAGGAGGATTACGGCAAAACTACTGGGCCGATTTTCATGAAACTTGGTAGAAGGGTGTAGCGTGGGCCAAGGAAGAACCCATTACATTTTGGAGCGGATCTGATCCGGGTCGGCTCAATGGAGGGGGCGGGGCTAGGGAAAAGAGTCCGTTGATAGGGATAGGAAGGTCAGTAGAGAGTCTGGATTCGAGAGGTGGGTAGGGGGCATGGACAGGTGTATTGGGGGGGAGTGTATGTGGGAGGTGGGAGGGGGTGTGGTCAGGAAAGGGGTGGGGCTAGGGAAAAGCTCTACCTACAAACATACTGTAACATAACAAAACAAAACATAAAAAATGTAAGTGTGGCTAATATGTTCTAATAGTTAGTGGAAAAGGGTGAGTTTTCATGCACATCTTGTTCCCTCAGACAGCCATCGCAAACCATAACTTCATAGTCATGTCATTCACGAGTCTCGCATTGGAGGCAATTTGATTTCGGCAAGGCACAGCGCAAGTTGTAGCTCAAACATGCAGACGAGTGGACAGGTAAGTCTCCATATCCGAAGGTTATGGGTAAGTTGACCGCCATTTATTGTCTGTTACCAATGACAGTCATTGTCTGTTACCATTCAAAGTAGGCTAGCTTAATAAGCACTTACCTATAATAGGTATAGCTTAATAATAGCTTATTAAGATACTTGTACTATCTGTTATTCATTTTCTTTGTGCAAATAAACAATAAACAAACATAAATAAACAATAAACACTTACTCTGGAGATGATGTAGCCTACCACTTGTGCTCTTCTCCCTACTTATACTCCAACCACTTATAAAGCCTCAGCCAGGCGGTAATGCAACATAAAGGATGCCAACTGCCATAAAACACCACAGAAGGATTTATTACATCACTGATGACATCACAATTGCTCGAGTGGCATCACTGATGACATCACAATTGCTCAAGTGACATCACTGATGACATCACTGATACATGACAATCGTGACATCACAATCGTGGCACACACACCCCCCGCCCACTTATTGGACCATAACATCAGAACCATTGATGGCCACAACACATTCCATGTTATGGGCATTATAGCTGGAGTTACACCAGAGAGCCAAACCAGTACCTCTGATAGCTGTGACATAGCAGCAGTTGGACACATCAATATCCGAAATCAGAGACCCCCTGGCCTTTCATCCATGTCCTATGGGAGGATTGAGAATGCCACAGGTGTGTGATTCTCATGAACATGGTACAACTTATAGCAAAACTCAAAGATATCAAGTAGGATCTTAATCCACTAGGCATCATGCACGCTACGCGAGTTCGCCTGCCTTGCAGCTCGCTGAGCTAGCCCTGCAGCTCGCATAAGCAGCTGCTTTGCATTGGAGGCAATTTGATTTTGGCAAGGCACAGCGCAAGTTGTAGCTCAAACATGCAGACGAGTGGACAGGTAGGCTAAGTATTCTCCATATCCGAAGGTTATGGATAAGTTGACTGCCATTTATCGTCTGTTACCAATGACAGTCTTTGTGTATTACCATTCAAAGTAGGCTAGCTTAATAAGCACTTACTAGTTAGCTAATAGCTTACTAATAGGTATAGCTTAATAATAGCTTATTAAGATACTTTCTAAGGTACTATCTGTTGTTATTCATTTTCTTTGTGCAAATAAACAATAAACAAACATAAATAAACAATTATAGCTGCTGCGCAGCAATGGGACGTGGCCGGGCAAGTCTCAAGGCTTTGAGCTAGAGTCCCCAAGTCAAGGCTGAAGTCTTTTAGCTATACTCCAAGTCAAGTCTCACGTCTTTGGTCACAAGTCCAAGTCAAGTCTCAAGTCTCTTATGGATGAGCGTTCTATCATCTGCTTCTGCTGCATGCCATCCAGTCTGCTTACAACATTGCATAGCTAAAACTAAGGGATTCAAAGCAGGTTCAGGTTTCTTTGCAGCATGTAGCTTTTTCATCATCTGATTCCGTTTTTTGTTGCGAGGCATCTCACAACAATACAAGTAGGAATCAGTATATTCACAAACAAAAGTAGTAGTTACTTGCCTCACTGTTGTAGAGTGGATGAGGTACTGGTGGAGTTGATGTTAGATGGAGAGGGAGGCTGAGCGATTAATAGCCACCTGGGGAGTTTGTATCTCTTCGGTCCTACGCTGCAGGTCTGTGGGGTCACACAACTGATATACCAGCAGGAGCTGCTTTTTCCTCTTATAGACAGACTGGATACTTGCTGGTGGTGTTTTATGGGACTGGATGCTTGCGTGTAAAAACACACACTGCTTCCACTTATATAGGGTGAGCCAGGAAGTATTTATGACATCACTGATTACATCACGCTCGAGTGACATCACTGATGGCATCACAATTGCTCGATTGACTGATGACATCACAATTACAACCTATTAAGATGCTCTTTAGGCTATACATTCAACATTTTGATGCACTGTGGGCTAAATTTTTGATCAATCGAAAATCTGTTTGAAACTTTTGTGTAGGACAGTCTAACGATGCAGATGCTTAAGTTTGGTGTGGTTTGAAGAAAAAATGTGGGAGTAGGGTTTAATTAGTTTGACAGTTTTTGCAGTTTTGCAGTCTTTAGACTTCATAATTGGCCATAGGTTGCAGTGTACAAAAGTGTCTCCTCACTTGGGCCCACATTTCGTTGAAAGTTGCAAAGTCGTAGCACATAGGCCTGATTTGTTATGAATTTTCAAAATTTTAAACTTTAGACGGTCGCTGTAGCGCCACCATCAGGACTATTGGCATCAAATTGTTGTTTGGTTATGTTTTTTTTTTTTACCGCTTTTTCCTCGGTCTTATTCTCTAACCTCTTAATCCCATTTTTATTGGTTTATTCTTTTATTCTTTTATCAAATCCGCTGCCGATTTTGATTTGTTTTCATTTTAATTTTAATTGATTTGATTTGATTTTTATTTGATTTCTATTTGTATGATTTTTATGGTATTATGGTTTTATTGCTTATTTTATTCTTCCCTTATTAACTGGTTTGATGATTTAAACACACTATGCAATAGGGCATGTGCAATCTTCGAAATAGTGCAATCTTGTGTCTAGCTGGCACTCTTTCTGTGGTGAAGTGCAATGCTGTGACTGTGACCGTGTTTGTTTTGTTACTGAGTCTGTAACACCGATGTTGGTACTAGCACTTTTTGCCCAAGACAAATTTCCCTCCAGGGACAATAAAGTTTATCTCATCTCATTATCTCATCTCAAATTCGCGTCAATGAAGTTTGGCATGGGCCTGGACCTTTGTGCAAATTTGGTTTATTTTCATACATGGGAAGTCCAACTTCCTGGGAGAAGAAGAAGACTAATAATAGGGGCAAACACAATAAGTGGCCCTGCCGCTTCGCTGGCCCAGCCACTAATAAACACTTACTCTGGAGATGATGTAGCCTACCACTTGTGCTCTTCTCCCTACTTAGGGTTAGGGTTAACCCTAACCCTAACCCTAACTCCAACCACTTATAAAGCTTCAGCCAGGCGGTAATGCAACATAAAGGATGCCAACTGCCATAAAACACCACAGAAGAAGGATTTATTACATCACTGATGACATCACAATTGCTCGAGTGAAATCACTGATGACATCACAATTGCTCATGTGACATCACTGATGACATCACAATTGCTCAAGTGACATCACTGATACATGACAATCGTGACATCCCAATCGTGGCACACACGCCGCCCGCCCACTTATGTTTCCTTTTAGGACCACCGCAAGGCATCAATCAGTCTGCCAGAAAGCCATTAGAAGAAGAAGAAGAAGACTTTCAGAAAAGACCAACAGAAGAGGAGAGGGGATCGGGTGTTACAGAATGTAGGGAAACAGTGGATTGATAAATTCAGAAGGAGGAGGTAATGCAACATAAAGGATGCCAACTGCCATAAAACACCACAGAGGAAGAAGACCTTCAAGATTAATTTGCCCAAGATCTTCGGTGCCATGGCACTAGTCCGATACCTCACGAGTCCGAAAAAAGAGGCATTGGACAGGGGATCATGTCTATGTTCCCCGGGTTCTATATTCCCCGTTTTTCACTAACCCTAAACCTAACCTCCCCCAGACCCTAACCCAAAACCTAACCTCTCCCACCCCCACGCCTAAACCTAACCTTCCCCAGACCCTAACCCAAAACCTAACCTCTCCCACCCCCACGAACCCAAAACCTAACCTCTCCCACCCCCACGCCTAAACCTAACCTCCCCCAGACCCTAACCCAAAACCATGAGGTGTCGGTCTCGTGAGGTGTCGGACTAGGGGGCAGTCCCCAGATCTTCATGGTGCAGATGCCATATATCTGTAGCAAAAAACAAATACCTCAGACCTTTGATGAAGAACATGGTTGTCCAAAGAAAAAGAGCAGACAGCTATTTAGAACAGAATGATGATGAGCAAATTGCACTTGGAGACCTAACTGTGAAAACTTAACAATAGCTTGAAGTGATGATCAAATAATCATTACAGAAATCAATGGCAAACCAGAAGGGGTTACATTGAAGCCGAAGGCCTCAAATATTTTGAGTGCATGTTTGCATGCATCTAAGAAGGACAATAATGATGTTGATGAAGAAAAAGTGTGTCTTGTGAAAACCGCTGCCAGACTGGTAAAGACTGACATAAAAGATATCAAGATTCCCAGAGATGCATATCCCTCAAAATATATCATCTGCCAAAGGAAACGTGGAAACTCTTCAGCTTCTCCTCAAATAACTGTTTGCTGGCAAGAACTGTGAGTTAAACATAGCTGCAATAGGACAGGCCATGCGGGCAGCAAGGGCAAGGGTTCTCATCACGCCATTACAGATAGGACTGACAAATGCATCACCAATTTGGATCTAGATTTTTGGTGAAAACACTTGGTAACCTTCGATTCTGTTCCTCATTTCGGGAGGTGAAAAAGTTGAGTCAAGTGCAGCTGCTTCTCAGGAACATACCTCCCTGGCAATGTTGAAGGCCACTTCATAAGCAGCTCGGCCGCTCCGCGGCCTCGCCCTGGCTCCTCCTTGATAGCATACTTCAGGGGTGCTGGATCACTTGTCCTGGAGCTGGCAACATACAGCTGTTCATGGCTGAAGACTGAAGCCAGACTCCCACTTCTTTCAGTGTCTGCCCCTGGGACTTGATTTTGCTCTTATGACATCACTGATTCCCATATGGAAAAGATTTTACTAAATTTGTATATGTTTTACCTGAAACTTGTAAGTAATATGTAAGTAATATATATGACAGTCAAACCAGATATAAGATCCATAGTAAATTTGTGTAAAGTGAAACTTATATAATTTGGTCACTTACAAGAACTATATATGACAGTAAATCTACATACAATATTCTTAGTAAATTTGTGGAAAATGAAACTTATATGATTTGGGAACTCGTAAGAAATATATATAACAGTAAATCCACATACAAGATCCTTAGAAGATTTGTGTACTATCAAACTTCTATGAGTTGGGCAACCATAGTGAAACCGAAATCTTGCAAGTGTTCATAAGTCATCGTAACATCACCCATTGATTTTTGGACATCCCAGTTTTGAAGCTGGGAGTGTGGCCATCGCCATCTTGGGGTTCTTGCGCAGCTCGCACGAGACGGCACAAGATCCCACAGAGCCGTAGCTGCATCAGGCTGTAAACATGTTTAATCTAGTTGTAAAGTCAGGCATTTTAACATGGGGGCGAATTGGAAACGATTCCCTTTTGGAGCCAGCCTCAAGTGGCCATTCGAGGAACTACAGCTTTTAGTATCACTTCCGGGGCTCCATCTGCCCAAGCCCGAGCTTGCCCCCTGATATTAAAAAAAAACAACGTATAAGACAATGTACCCAGATAGCAGCTGACTCTGGATCCGCCTCCAAACGGGAAGATCGGTTGGTTAGGTTTAGGCATTAGGAGATTTGGTTAGGGTAAGCCAATCAGAGGCAGAATAGGGACGGTCATGCCTTTGCCATTTTAGGATTGTTTTAGAAGGCATCTAGGATGGTGAAGGCATGGCTGGGTTTAGCCATGAGGAGTGATGATTGGTTAAGCTTAGGGTAAAATATCAGGGTATAAGCCAATCAGAGGCAGAGTAGGGCAGGTCATGCCTTTGCCATAAAAAAAATTATTGTGCGCAGGACATCCTGCATCTTACATTAAAATAAATGGATGGATGGATGGATAGATAGCAAGATGATATTGATTCAATGTTGGAATTCCATCATAATAATATTTTTTGTTGGTTGAATATTCAAGGCTATAATAACATTGAATCAATGTTGATAGTCTAATTCTGTGCTTTTTCAATGTTGAAAAGACAACATTGAATTAATATAGATTTTTGGTCAGCTGTATTGCCCCAATATCATGTGTCAGTCTATCCGTCCATTCATTCAACACTTTAACGCAGACCTGGGCATTATGTGGCCCGGGGGACAGACCTGGTCCTCCTGATGGTTCTGCCTGGCCTGGGAGGTCTAAGACAAACCATACCATTTTACTTATGAAACTAGAAAAATCGAATGAGATCATTTTGGCTGTTTGGAGTGATTTTCAAATATAATAAATACTGAAGAATAAGTGCACAGTATGTTTTCTATCATTTAAGATATATAGAGCATTTGCTCCTAAAATGTGAGAGATCTACATATGTGTGGGGGAAAATGGAAAGTATTGGTTTTAATATTACTGTGAATTATAATGCCGTGATGTATCGTGTCTTTAATGGAATAATGCCAGGACCACACCAGGACTTTTTCTGGACAATTGTTTGTGTGGTCGCAGCAAAATTGTGGAAGACGAGGTGTGCCACAGTTATCCACTAAGCTGTCATCCCAGGTGAAGTGGTCTATAAACAAATCATATCGGAACTTAAAAGACAAAGAACACTGGACATAAGAACAAAAAGACCCACAACCTGGCGACTGCTCACCTTCTAATAGACTATATATATATATATATATATATATAGATCTATTAGATATATAGATATATATATATATAATATATATATATATATATATAAAATATATATTAGTGTAAATGTTTGTTTCCCCTGACTGAATAATTTAATAAAGTATATTTAAAAAGTAAAATGAGAGGTTACGACATCTGACCTAGAGTGCGGGCGTATAGGTGGTTTCCAGGTGGTTTCCAGAACTTTCCAGGACTTTCTAGGTGGTTCCAGGACTTGATGCCTTGCCCATGACCTTCCCCGGATCATAACCCACCACCATGCTAATTTTCAGCCCAATCCGACCAGGGGTGCATTGAAATCAATGGATGGAGGCCCCTCAGGATCATCTCCAGAGGCTCTACCACACTGCCACAACTAAATTAAAAATTAAAAAATTAATTAAATTATATAATTTAACCTGCTGTTATGTTATGTGTAGGACTGGCCATTTTGGGGGAAATATTTTCAGTAAAAATCTAGCTGTCAATAAATGAAAATAAATCTCCAAGCATGCCAAAACATGCAAAAAAAACATTACATGTCCAAAGAGCTTGGTTGACAAATAAAACCAGACAAACGCACGCACGCACGCACGCACGCACGCACGCACGCACGCACGCACACACACACACACACACACACACACACACACACACACACACACACACACACACACACACACACACACACACACACACACACACACACACACACACACACACACACACACACACACACACACACACACACACACACACACACACACACGTTACGTTACATGGAGGCGAACTCGCCAGAATCAACTGTTTTCTTCTTCTTTTGAGTTGGCAATCCTCCTGTTGCATCAAAGAGCGTGGAAGGAAAGAGACGACACTCCGGCCATTTTTGGAAACAGAATGCGCCTCGCAGTGGTCAGCTGCGGTAGCGCTGGCCCCTATAACCAGCCTCTCTAAACAGTAACTCAACGGGAGTTGAACCTCGGGTCCTTTTCATTAGGTATTTATCTTGAAAAAACTAAACAAAGAAAACGAAAAATTTTGCTTAGTTTCCACAATATGGTTGTTGTTTTACATCCCTGCACTACACCACTACATAAATCTGTAAACTTTACAACATGCGCAGCCTGCGCAGCGCGTGGTCAAGAGAAGGCGTTTTGGGTCATTATTCATTCAGTCAGGAATGGTGATTATGTCATCAGTGATGATGTCATCAGTGATGTCAGCGGGCCCTAATATAAAATAGCACTACCCCCCAAAATTATAGAAAAATAACAATCTTGTTTATTAATGACCCCAGAACACCATGACATGACAATATATTACAACTCATCAATAGAATAGAATAGAATAGAATAGAATAGAATGGGCAAGATACACCGGAAATATGACTTTGACCCATCTAATATCATGTGACTCATGTCACATGTGACGTTCTTTTTTACAGCCTCGTGACTCGTCAGTCTAGTAGTAGCCGCCAAGTAGCTGCAGGTACAACGACGCTGGGCTCTGCGAGTCACGGGGCTGTAAAAAAAAAAAGAACTTGTGATGTGCGTCATTGTCTTCCTCCTTCCCCTCCACTCCTTCTCACTCATTTCTGCCGGCCGTCAACATACGCATCTGCCTCGCTCGCAGGAGGCAGCACATAGCAGCGCTGTTCTCTGTGTGTGTGTTCCCTCTTGCTGAACTCGTTGGCGGTTCCAGAGCAAAAGTAGCGCAACATTCGCCGCTACTAACAGTTGCGGGTGCTTCCGCTCCAACATTGCCTTGTTTTTGAGTCACAATATTGTCCCTCATTGGTTCACGGGCTCGCAGATGCAGCTCGCTAACCCTAACCCTATTTATTTATTTATAATTGTATTTATTTTTATTTGTTTGTTTATTTTTGCAGATTGCCACCTATGTGAATGTTCCAGCCTCCAGATCCGAGCCAGACTCCACCTACCAGAGCCTCAGTCCAGCCACCATGGATCAGGACCAAACATACTGTGGCGGAATGAGGCGCACACCGAGGCAGATCCTTTGGCTTATCAAACTCTTTATTAGCGAGCGAACAGACACACATGAAGGCAGGCACGCCAACACCTCGCTAGCTTCTCCTACCTAGCCTAGCTCTCCCCAGCACGTCTGCTCTCTTCCAGCTTCACACAGCTCTCCCCTTCCTCCCCTAGTCTCCACCCACTGGCCCTATGCTCCCTTCACTTGCCACTCCAAAACCCCAAACCCCACATGCACAGAACAACATAACAGACACAGTTAGACATACACCCTACTAGCTATCCCATAATACTCCACCTTTCCCCGCGCTACACTGCCCCCCCCTTTTTAAACCATTTGCCCCCAAATGACACCCCAAAACAACCCTACATCAACACTATAAGCCATTCAACATTTTACATTTTAAACAGAACATTTCCCCTTTTTATTCCCTTTTATTCCCCCCCCACACATCACATCTCCAAGTCCCACGTGCATCTAGCCCATCTCCGTTTCTGATGTTACCATGGCACAGGTGGTCCTACCCTTCCCCACTCAACAGTTTTGTTCCCCCTCCCCGCACCGCACTCAACACAGCAAAGGCAGTAGTCCTCTACCTCTTCCTCCATCTGCACCCAGTAGAAATGTCGACAAAGGCGGCTGAGTGTCTCTTCAGGCCCGCGATGCCCCTGACCGCTGTGGCCCCTGTGCGCCCCCCGTAGCGCCAACCCCCGCAGGCAGCTGGGCACAACCACGACGCTGCCTCCATTCCCGCGCCCTTCCAACCCCAGAATCCCCGACCCCCACACCCTCAGGTCCGGAAACAACTCCCACAGTCCCTTCGTGGTACTTGAACACATGCCAACCTCCTCCACGGAAGGCCGGCGTCCGAACGCCACCCACTTGCGCACCGGTCCAACGCTAGTGTCCTCCGCCTGTCTGCGTATCCACTCCTCCACATCGACATCCCCCATAGTCACATTCTCATCCTCCACCTGTAGACGCTTGTCCTTCCACCCTCCACCAGGGGGCGGCGAGCTCAGGTCAGCGGTGGGAACACAAATGGACGGCATCTCACTCTCCACCCCGGACCTCCGCACAGCACCAGCGGGGGGTGTGGAGCAGTTTGACTGGGCCGGCTCTTCCGACATTTGCACCGCTGGTACCTCAGGAAACACAATCGTCCCGACCTGAAGAACCGGCTCTTCCCTCTGGTTGTTCCCCTGCAGCACCGTTCTCCTATCCGTCACAACGTTCTCTTCTCCCCGGCTGCTCACACTCTCTCCAGCCTGTGTCTCACCTCCGGCCTCCACAGTCTCAGTGCACTCTCTGGCCAAGTGCTCCGGCGACCGGCACGTCCAACAGAGCCTCACCCTTCCTCCAGGTGGACCTCCCTCCGTTCGCACTGTCCTTTGATCTTGGGACGCGTCGGGGCACACTCTGGCCAAGTGTCCACATGTCCCACACGTCCAGCAGACACCTGGACGCGCCCAAAGCCTCTGCTCCCTGGGTCTGGTCCCTCTCCTGGAACCGTAGTGGCACCCTCTCGCTAAGTGACCCACTCTCCCACAAGTCCAACAAGCTGTCCGCGCTGGCTCCGGCCGCTGCTCACTGTGCAGAGTGGCCTCTTTTATTAGCTGCATCAACTTCTCTGCCCAGGCAGGCGTAGCCTCCAACAGCTGTCTGACCCCCTTCAACAAACGGGCTTCCATCTTCCCCAAGTTGGCAGACCACCAGCTGTGCTCCGGAGTTATCGTCAACTCCCGGCGTGCTCCGTCGCGTGCCATTCCTTTGTGGTTGTCCGTGGCAGCTAGCTAGAAACGGCTAACTGCTAACGCTAAGTCGAGCCTGATTTTTAAGCCAAAACGATCCCACTTCTGACACCAATGTGGCGGAATGAGGCGCACACCGAGGCAGATCCTTTGGCTTATCAAACTCTTTATTAGCGAGCGAACAGACACACATGAAGGCAGGCACGCCAACACCTCGCTAGCTTCTCCTACCTAGCCTAGCTCTCCCCAGCACGTCTGCTCTCTTCCAGCTTCACACAGCTCTCCCCTTCCTCCCC
Organism: Poromitra crassiceps; assembly: GCF_964638095.1. Taxonomy (NCBI): domain Eukaryota; kingdom Metazoa; phylum Chordata; class Actinopteri; order Beryciformes; family Melamphaidae; genus Poromitra; species Poromitra crassiceps. The sequence continues at coordinate 72,792,844 of NC_139625.1, forward strand.
TAGTCTCCACCCACTGGCCCTATGCTCCCTTCACTTGCCACTCCAAAACCCCAAACCCCACATGCACAGAACAACATAACAGACACAGTTAGACATACACCCTACTAGCTATCCCATAATACTCCACCTTTCCCCGCGCTACAATACTCTACTCTGCAGCCAGACTCCACCTACCAGAGCCTCAGTCCAGCCATCATGGATCAGGACCAAACATACTCTACTCTGCAGCCAGACTCCACCTACCAGAGCCTCAGTCCAGCCACCATGGATCAGGACCAAACATACTCTACTCTCAGACAGCCTAGATTGTAGAGGAGTGCTGAGATAGAGTTTGTAGTTGTAGGCTGCCTATATTTGATGAAACCACAAAATTATTTGTATTTGTGTGGCGGATGTTACCATTATGTTGCCTGACGCCATCTATAGGCCTAAGTTTATTTTAGAGCCGATGCATTCTTAACCACAGACGTTATTTCACGCATTTAACCAACATCCCTATACAAAAATCCCATTGACTTTGACACGTAAGAGCTGGAAGTCCTAACTGGACTCATGCCTGTGGTCCTCTATTAAATCATGTAAACGTCTGAACTGTAAACTAAGGTTCACATCACATGTAACAGACATGTCAGGACTCAGGAGACTGAATACATCTCAGTGTCTCTTGTTATCTCTGTCTGTCTGTCAGCTCTCAATTTCAGGAACCTGTATTATTAAATTATCAATGGTATCATGAGAGGGAACTGTTTGAACTTCAATACCCAGAAATCCTGTAGTGTGAAGTCAGTAAACATCATACAGCTCACTCATGTACCAACCGGCCGGTCTGTGATCCTTAAAGGAAACCAATGAGACCAGAGGAAAATATCTAAATGTTGGTGAGTCCAGCTTTCTCTGCTGCTGGTTAGGAGACAGTTCGGATTTTGAAGTTAAATTTCAATTTGTCACATTCCTGTGAGCAGAGAAGTGTCCAAACAGTCCAAAATTCAATTGGATAAAATACGATGAATGTACAAATAGTAGCGATGGGACGCTGTAGCAGCCCCACTTTTGTGATTTAAAGGGAGGCGTGGGTGATTTTCAACCCACTTTTTATCATTATAATCTCGGTAATATAAGCAAATGGACACTGCTTCTTCTTTTCCACATGGAGAAATATACTCCATTTGTCTGCCTGCATAAACTCCGCCCCCACCAGCTGCAAGTCATTAAGGCTCGTTAGGCTCTCATGCCATTTTCCCGCCATTTCCCTGCCATTTTAGCAGCCGCCCATGAAGCCGCCTTGAGCAACATCTGTTCCTTCTGCATCCAGAACGCGTCATTCTGATACAGAAGTGCCTGGAATAAACTGCAGAGCTCTCGGCGCAGGAAGTCATGAAGACAAGGTAAAGGCTGCCCATCTGCATAATTCCTGCAATGATATAAAGCGGGTTGAAAATCGGCAAAGCCTCTCTTTAACCTGATATGACTGGTGTATTCACCTCTCCACATGAGGACCTGCTCCACAGCATCAGTCCACACCTCTCCACATGAGGACCTGCTCCACAGCATCAGTCCACACCTCTCCACATGAGGACCATCTCCACAGCATCAGTCCACACCTCTCCACATGAGGACCAGCTCCACAGCATCAGTCCACACCTCTCCACACGAGGAGGATGAAGGCTCTCCCAGCCATTCTGAACTGCCTGCTTTCATAGGGGACACGAGTGTCCTCAGGGACACCACCAAGCACCAAACCAATCAAATCATTCCATTACTAATGAGTAAATAGCTGGTAGCTGAGCTGGGCAGGACAGGTGCTCTCCACTTCCCACCTTACATGGGCGGGGTTTGTGTCACACACACACACACCTGAATTCGAGGGGAAAACAAAAGCCTGCAGAAAGCCAGTGTGGTGTGGAGCTTTCTTCCCTTGGTCCTGTGTCACATTTCATAACAGCTGTTTAAATGCCCTTAACATCCACCCCTGGGCAAACCCTTAACATGGGGCCCTTAACATCCACCCCTGGGTAAACCCTTAACATGGGGCCCTTAACATCCACCCCTGGGTAAACCCTTAACATGGGGCCCTTAACATCCACCCCTGGGCAAACCCTTAACATGGGTTGCTGCAATTACCATCAAAAACAACGCCGTTACACAAACACATATTTGAGTCTATAATACAAGTAGGCCGCATTTAAAATGTCATTGCTGTTCCCACATCATAGACACAAAGTGCTGTGTTCCCACATCATAGACACAAAGTGGCTGATTTGGGTGGGATGTGAAATATATATTTCAGGGTTTTCTGAGTAGAGCAGGCGTCAAGACTTCCGCTTCCGTCATATATAACATTTTGTCAGGGAGCCAATCATGTTCTTCCAATCACTTGTGGAGGTTCAAGGAAAAATATATTTTGGTCAGAGAAGGGTCACAGCTTTTTAATTCAGAGCGCCCCAAATCCCTCCAGTGACCCCCCCCCCTCCTTCTAAATAACCAACAGTCCCTAAGGGTTTCTGTTAAATACCCCCCAAAACTGTTAAATGCCCCCTAAAACAATGTGTTGAGCAGAGAAGGAAAGTACTCAAGTACAAGTTCACATGGTTTTATTATATCAAAGGAATCAAGGAATATAATCGATACATTTTTGGCCTTGTTTGCATGCTTATAAAACATTTATAAAATGATTGTCAAACAAAACATCTTCATCTGTATTATTTATTCACCTACATCTGGAAATCAATATTGCTCAACCTTCATGGTGCTGTGGCACATTTGATTCATCCAAGGCACAGCAGAGGACAGAGGACTAGACTGATCAGCAGAGGACAGAGGCATCCCAGAAGGACTTCTGATGCAGATAATATTTATAACACTGAATTTAGTACCATCCAAGCAACTTGATAAGAAACTGCAGCTGACAATACCGTAATTTCCGCACTATAAGCCGCACCGGAGTATAAGCCGCAGCAGCAAAATTGCCTGTTTGTTACATATATAAGCCGCACCGGACTATAAGCCGCAGGTGTTTTAATGTTTTTTTTTTTTTAATTGTGTTTTAATGTTTAATTACCATATGTAAGGGTTCATGCACAGAGGGGATTGTCGGGAAAGAGATGGCTGTTTGAGGAAGCTCCCATTTATTAACATTTCAACAAAACAACATAACACAACACCACCTGTGTTTTTTTTTACAGTGCACACAGTGTCCGCGGTGTGGTGAAAAGAGGGCAAGAGAGGAAATTAAAACAGAAGTGGATTTATAGTTAGAAAGAGTGCTAAAAAATAGATTTTTTTTTTTTCCCCCAAAAACAATCCATAGATAAGCCGCACCGTTATATAAGCCGCAGGGCCAAAAAACGGGGGAAAAGCCGTGGCTTATAGTCCGAAATTTACGGTAATTGCTCTAAAAATCAAATGGATTTAAATCAAGGTAAAAGGTGTAAGTTCAAAATCAGACCTCCTTGAGAAAAAGCACACCTCCTGTAATAAAATATCTACTGACATAATATTTAATGTATAAAAACATTCAAGCGATTTCAAGATGTTTGCCTTCAAAAAGTATGAAGACTGAATGGGCAGTACCTTTCTGAAGTGGTGGAATTCAAGTAAGCTTCTTGCTTTTCTCTCTCTCTCAATATGGATCAAAAACATTTTTGGAATCAAAGAATGCATTGAAGAGAACTGGGAACTTTCAACTCTGATTTTCTGGCCTCCGGCATGGTTACATTCACGCTGTTTTTAACCGAGTTACAAAAATATACACGGCTAACTAATTTCATTGGTAAAATAGCTGTTGAATTCAACAAATTGCTATAATCTGAGTGAAATCTAAATATAAAGACATTATTGCATAATTCCACCTTCAATTAGGTCAACAATCACTGATGACGTCAACTTGGACAAACTGGAGCTCTGAAATGATACCTGAATTTACAACCTGTAATTCCGACCTCGACAACCGTTTTGACTCATTTTTTACAGGTCGGAGCTCGTTTTTTCCCCTGTTTTTCGAGTTGTCTTGAACGGGGTAAAAGCCTTCCTCTGTACAGCTGATGTGACACCAACCCAGTCAGCTGACACCAACCCAGTCAGCTGACACCAACCCAGTCACGCATCAGATCAGTGACGGAGGGACAGCTGTCACAGCTGTTTGAACCCTAACCTTCATTTGCTTTAGTTGCCTAAACATAACAGATGTTTTATTTGGCATTCAACTATTTTAGAGCCGTTATTATGAAACTACTTTTTGCTCTGTGGACCGACATTGCATCAGTCTGACAGTGACGACTAAATAAGACTAAATAAGACTGGGACAGCCGGCTGATATCCGGGGCTTTCTGGTGTCGAGCGGATGTACTCACCAAGACTTAAGTGCAGGTGTTGCAGCAATACACTCAATAACAACAATTAAGGGGCATCCGGGTAGTGTAGCGGTAGATTCCCTGCCTACAAACACGAGGGTCGCAGGTTCACGCCCCCCGTGTTATCCCCGGCTTGGTCGGGCAGGCACGATTGGCTGGGGTATGGGTATGTGTCCTGGTCGCTGCACTAGTGCCTCTTCTGGTCGGTCGGGGCGCCTGTTCGGGGCGGAAGGGAACCGGTGGGAATAGCGTGATCCTCCCACGTGCTATGTGCATATATTGCGATCAGCAATCCACCAAAAGAGTTGGGGGGGAAAAAATCCAATATCATGCATCCCTAAAAATATCCCTCATTTTCCTCTCCTGGCCCCGCCCACATGTCTCTACTTCTCCATCCATCTGTCACTCATCCGTGATGCTCCACCTCTCGATCTCACTCACTCGCTTCTCCAGGATCTTCACCTGCTGCTCCAGGTGGGCCGTTTTATCAGCCGCGGTCGCGCCCTTAGAAGGCCCGACGCCCAATAGGACGTAGACGCACACCAGGGCGGCCAATCGGACGGCGATGGTGTCCGGGCCCACACTGCGGTCGCTCAGGATGAGCCCAAACCAGGCCAAAGCCATGCCCGGTTTCAACAGCCACAGAGCGGAGGCGACCAATTGAAAGGCCAGGGAGATCAGCCAGTAGCCAACCAGAACAAACAGGACCCACTGTGCCACGAAGATCACCCCCTCTGGGGTCACATGGCTGATGGGGAGCAACACTGGAGAACAGAGAGAGAGAGAGAGAGAGAGAGAGGGAGAGAGAGAGAGAGACAGAGAGAGAGAGAGAGAGAGAGAGAGAGAGAGAGAGAGAGAGAGAGAGAGAGGGGAACGAGGAACATTTATCTCTGCTATTCCCCTTTAATACACATTATTATTATTTTGGCCGGTAAAAAATATGCTTGCCGAGTGGATTTTTTTTTTTTTTTACATCTACCCGCCACTTGGCCAGTGAGTGAAAAAGCCTCAGGGGCCTCAGGGGCTTCCAGACTCCACGACGATGATGCTAAAGTTGTGTCTCTTTGTAATTTCTACAGGGTTTCGTTTGTGATCTTACCGTCCAGCCCAGCAGCCTGCAGGAAATGTGTCAGATAGTCAGAGAGGACGTTAAGACGGCTGGCCACACCTCCTGAGAAAACAGCCAGCACCTGAGAGAACGCCTGAGAGAGAGAGAGAGAGAGGGAGGGGGAGAGAGCGAGAAGGGGGGGGGGGGGGGGGGGTAGCGAGGGAGGGAGGGGGAGAGAGAGAGGGGGGGGGGGGAGAGAGCAAGAGGGGGGGATTTCTTGGGTTAACCACGTGACAGATGAAAGGTCCTGGAGACACCTGTAGCAGGAACTACCACTATGTAGTGGACTAGGTATTTAAACGACCACTATGTAGTGGACTAGGTATTTAAACGACCACTATGTAGTGGACTAGGTATTTAAAAGTTGAAACTGATTAGATTTGGACACCACAAAGTGTGTATAGAATTAAAACTATGCATTTGTGCTTTGGATTTGGTAAAAACCATCATTTTTGTTTTATCCGGCTTTAAAACCAGCTTTAATTGCTGAAGTTGGGATTCTACTTCTTTAAAAGCATTTGCATATTATCCAGAGCCTTTGACAGAGAAGTAGCACAACAGTAAATGACAGTGTCATCAGCATAAAAATCGAAGTTTGCATGTAAAACACTTTTGCCAAGGTTATTGATATAAATTGTGAACAGCAATGGACCTAGAACAGAGCTTTGTGGCACCGCCTTGTGGACAGATAAAACATCAGAATGAAAACCATCAGCCTGAACACATTGAGTCCTGTCAGTAAAATAATGACGGAAGCAGCCAACAGCAGTATTCTGTCCTCGCGATTGTGTGTCTGGGCAAGGCTTGACAGATAGCGAACTCCGAAATTACATATAACAGAAAAACTCCCAATAAACCGTGTTCTTCAAGAAAAACATGTGGCTTTACTGAAGGCTGTTTCTGTACAACTGAAAAACACAACAAAAAGCCTGTATCACTACACTGCACAGTGCACACACACAGTGCAATATGCATATACAGTATAAAACAACAGTGACAATATAAATAGTTTCATGTAGCTTAATGAAATACTCATTAACTTAAAGTGTAAACATGAAATAAATCGCTTATTAAATGCCTATTAATTGTAACTCTCCACAGGTAACATGCTAAGTATAGGTTCAGGGCAGGCTATTTTAATCCAACATAAATATCTAGGTCAGTAAGCAACACAGGTGAGTAGGCTACATTCAACCAACATATCCAGCAGGCATATAACTCAGGTAAGTATAACATGAAATATTTGACAACTTAACTAACAGTTTCCTTCTACAGATGAACTTTGGCATAAAAACACTCATTATAATAATATTTTACAACTTGACTCACAGACATATGAACTCCTAGTCCTAGGCTCAAGTCGAATGGAGAGCACTGTTACCCAAGCACATGGTTCGAGAGGGCTACTTGCATGGTTCAGCTGAAATGAACAAAATAGACAGTGACATTACCCCTAATGTACACTAGGTGGCGGTAATGGACCAGTAAACACACTACACACTACAGCAGGGTCAGACAAACCTTTGCTTCATTACATTACGGTCCAGTGTTGAATGCTTAGAGAAATCAATAAAAAACACAATGTTCTCTCACATCTAAAGCCCCAATGATGTCATGTAGCACCTTATGATGTCATGTACCACCTTATATGATGTCATGTTTGTCATGTCGAAAAAGAAATAGAGTCCGCACACTGCTTGACTTGCTCCCAGTCGATTTATTTTTGACGTTTCGGTCAACAAGGACCTTCTTCAGAAAAAAAAAAAAAAAAAAAAAAAAAAGGTGTTATAAATATCTGAAGAAGGTCCTTGTTGACCGAAACGTCAAAAATAAATCGACTGGGAGCAAGTCAAGCAGTGTGCGGACTCTATTTCTTTTTATATGTTTCATTGTTTTTGTCCTGCACCTGCAATTTGAGTGGATGTGCGCGCTCTACTTTTTATATGTTTGTCATGTCGCCCTTCGTGATCAATAGCCAGTCACTTGAACGGGTCTCCACCTATAAATATCTGGGTGTTGAAATTGATGACTGCCTGAAGTTTAACGAATGCGCACGGAACAAATCCAAGAAATTACAACAGAGGTAGTTTTTTCTTAGGAAACTGAATCATTTTAGAGTAGACCGTCGCATTCTTCAGATGTTCTATAAAGCAGTGTTACAGAGTGTTCTGTCTTTTGGCCTAATCTGCACCTTTGGTAACATGCGTGTCCAAGATCATGTCAAATTACAGCGCTTGATCAAGACAGCAAGCAGCATCATTGGGGTTGATCAGGTGTCTGCAGCACAGCTGTATGACGACCTTATTAAAAAAAAAGGCTGATCAGATCCTAGATGATCCTACCCACCCCCTCCACCTGAAATTCCTCAGGAGCAGCAGGTCAAACGGCAGAATTCTGCAAAGAAAAATCAGAACAACCAGGTACAGTAAATCTTTTGTGCCAACGGCAATCAGAGCGCTAAACAAGAAATAATTGATCAAACTGTGTATATTGTTTAGACTGCACATACTGTACTGGATATTGTATGCCGCTGTGTAATTTCTAAAAGTATCAAAAAAATCACTACAAGAGTGAAGGTAGCAGCACTCCAAAAATTGAGATGCAAGACTTCAGATTTCCATTTTCTTTTTTTATTGAGGGCTAACGCGTTTCGGCATGTGCCTTCATCAGAGCATGCTCTGATGAAGGCACATGCCGAAAGCCCTCAATAAAAAAAGAAAATGGAAATCTGAAGTCTTGCATCTCAATTTTTGGAGTGCTGCTGCCTTCACTCTTGTAGTGATTTTTTTTATACTAATTCCAGTAGCTGAGCACCCACAGCCAAGGAGGCAATCTGAGGAAGCGCACCTGCTCTACATCTCAACGTAATTTCGAAAAGTCTCTGCACCTTTAATGTGCTCAATGCACTCCCAGAATGCACTTTGCACTTGCACTTGTAACTTTTAAACCTATGTAGGACATTGTTGTAGTTTCATATTTTTGATATTGCGTGTGTGTGTGTGTGGCTATGTGTATGTGTATATGGTGTGTACAGTGTGTACACGACATGTACTGCAACAGACGTGTATGACTACCACCTGAGTTTCCCCTTGTGGGATAATAAAGTTGACCTTGTACCTTGTACCTTGTATGTCACCTTTGTAGCTGCAGTAACTGTACTGTGACATTTCCTTAAAAAACAAAACAGATTAATCACGTTACAACTCATATTCCAACCTCTCACCTTTTGCAGCACCGTCTGCTCCCCGGCCAGCTCCCCGGCCAGCTTGTGTATATGGTGTGTACAGTGTGTACACGACATGTACTGCAACAGACGTGTATGACTACCACCTGAGTTTCCCCTTGTGGGATAATAAAGTTGACCTTGTACCTTGTACCTTGTATGTCACCTTTGTAGCTGCAGTAACTGTACTGTGACATTTCCTTAAAAAACAAAACAGATTAATCACGTTACAACTCATATTCCAACCTCTCACCTTTTGCAGCACCGTCTGCTCCCCGGCCTGCTCCCCGGCCAGCTCCCCGGCCAGCTTGTCCAGGTAGGCCCTTCCTTGCCTGGCCAGGGCAGCCAGGGCAGCCCGCAGCTCCTGGGTGGAGCGCGTCTCCTCCGCCGACACACACAGCAGCCAGGCGGCCAGCAGCAGGCACAGCGACCACAGCCGGCTGGAGACAAACATGCTAACAGCGGCCAGCTAAATAAATAACTCCCGCAAAGTACATATACACTCTGCTATGGGGTGGCTTAACTGCTCAGACTCGCTTCTTTCACACAGACAACCTACGCCTTGCCTTGCCTCAACCCACGCCTACGCCGAGCTGGGCGTGAACCTGTTACACGCTTTTGCGATCACACCGCACGCCTTTTGCACGCCGAACCTGGAGCCGAGTCACAAGCGCCTCTCCTCTCTCCCGACTGTATTTTTTCACGTGTTGTCCAGAATTGTCATGGGTAGCCTCTAGGTAAAATAAATCGGATATATTTAATGTTCTATTGATGCTGGATATGTATAACCAGGTCTGACTATAGTCGGACATTTTAGAGAGGTGATCTTGCAAGAATATGTGCTGGCACAACAACATTGTCCATCTTGCTTCTTCGGTGGCTATTCTCTCTCCTGAAGATTTGTTTGCCGACAGGGAGAAAGCCCCACGTGATAGCCACCCGTCAGTCTCTCTCTCGCTCTCTCTCTCTGCTCAACACTGTTGTAGAAACTCCATTTTATTTTGAAATTCAGTTGAATTTGCCATTTCCCACGGATATTGTTGCGTTTTTCTTTCATGGCTTGACAGAAAAGCCTGCCTGCACGCGCCTTGTCGGCTTCAAAATAGAACTCACGCCTATTCGATAAAATCGGCAAGGCACAGGCAAGGCGTGGGTACACGCAGGGTTCACGTCCCCATCAGGCGCACGGTGTACACAGCCTCGTTGACTAAACGGACGCCTATTAAAAAGCGTGGGTAAGGCTGGTTTCACACCGACGACCCACGCCTTGCCTTGCCTCAACCCACGCCTACGCCGAGCTGGGCGTGAACCTGTTACACGCTTTTGCGATCACACCGCACGCCTTTTGCACGCCGAACCTGGAGCCGAGTCACAAGCGCCTCTCCTCTCTCCCGACTGTATTTTTTCACGTGTTGTCCAGAATTGTCATGGGTAGCCTCTAGGTAAAATAAATCTGATATATTTAATGTTCTATTGATGCTGGATATGTATAACCAGGTCTGACTATAGTCGGACATTTTAGAGAGGTGATCTTGCAAGAATATGTGCTGGCACAACAACATTGTCCATCTTGCTTCTTCGGTCGCTATTCTCTCTCATGAAGATTTGTTTGCCGACAGGGAGAAAGCCCCACGTGATAGCAACCCGTCAATCTCTCTCTCGCTCTCTCTCTCTGCTCAATACTGTTGTAGAAACTCCATTTTATTTTGAAATTCAGTTGACTTTGCCAGTTCCCACGGATATTGTCGCGTTTTTCTTTCATGGCTTGACAGAAAAGCCTGCCTGCACGCGCCTTGTCGGCGTGAAAATAGAACTCTCGCCTATTCGATAAAATCGGCAAGGCACAGGCAAGGCGTGGGTACACGCAGGGTTCACGCTCAGGCGTCCGGTGTACACAGCCTCGTTGACTAAAACGGACGCCTATTAAAAAGCGTGGGTAAAGGCAAGGCATAGGCAAGGCTTGGGTCGCCGGTGTGAAACCAGCCTAAAGGCAAGGCATAGGCAAGGCTTGGGTCGCCGGTGTGAATTCAGCCTGAGAACATGACAAATGGAAAGATACACACTCACGACACACCGCGCGTTTTCAAAAGAAAAGCCTAGGCCATCTCATTCAATTTGTCTAGCTAGCTAGCTTCATATTAAGTAAAACGGTGTGGTTTTAGACCTCAGAGCCATCACTGTAGAATGTTTATGTTGGCAAGTTAAAACCGTCTGTAATAATATGGCTCAGAGTGATTTAGGTTTAATTCAGTTACACTACAGAGCATTTTACGCCTTTATTTTGAAGGGTAACAACGGAAGTCTGGTCCGTGTGTTTGACTCGCTTTGACAGGACTGTTTGTTTGAATTTGAGCGGCATGCTGTAACGTTAGCTGTCCCCAGAGTCAAGAAATGGACACACATCCTGCCAAGAGCATTTTGAAGGACTGTTGGGAACACAATGAGTCAAATATCACAAGTTTTGGATGGGTTGGTAATGGAGAGGCAGAACATATAGGATTGGGTAAGTTACAATATAGCCCCACAGTTGCAATATCTTCGATTCCTCCCTGGTTATTCCCCTTGCCAAAGGTAGACCTCAACATTCAGCAGGTATTAAAGGACAAGGCAAAGAAAATTCCAAAGTGGTATGTAGTCCAGAGCTATTTTGAATAGCATTATTCAGATTCAGTGTTTGTATTTACAGACGGCTCCAAAGATCCAGAAACCGGGTGTGCAGGGGCAGCAGTATATATTCCAGAGGGTGAGATCTGTATTAAGAAAAGGGTGTCGGACCATCTTTCAGTATACACAACGGAGCTATTGGCAATTATATTAGCATTAAGGTGGGTGGAGCAGAGAGAAAGAAACAACACAGTTATTGCATCTGATAGTTTTTCATCACTACAAAGCATACAATCTGGTAGATCAGCATTCAGAACAGATATCATCAATGAAATATTCAATATAATGTACAGGTTGGAGGTGAAGGGCATAGCTACACGCTACCTTTGGGTCCCTGCTCATGTTGGTGTGGAGGGGAATGAGCAGGTGGATATCTTAGCCAAACAAGCATTAAGAATCAAACAGGTAGATATAAACATTCCATTAAGTAAAGCTGAAGTCAAGACATTCATTAAATCATACGTGCAGTCAGTATGGCAGGAGTACTGGGATGGTCAAGACACTGGTAGACATTTGTATAACATACAAAGGCAGGTTGGGGCTGGAAGGAGGGTGGGTTGGAAACGAAGGGAAGAAAGCATTATCACCCGTTTAAGAATAGGTCACACAGCTCTCAATCATACATTACATAAAATAGGCAAGCATCCTGATGGGAAATGTATACACTGTAGCGAACCAGAAACTGTTGAACATATCCTTTTACACTGTAGGAAATACAATACAGAAAGGAATACTATGTTTCAGGCATTGAGAATGGCAAAACATCAAGATTTTTCATTGCCAGGTTTATTAGGGAAAACAGCAGGTAGCATTTATATGCATATTATTAAGTTTCTTAAAGAAATTGGGGTAGACACAAGAATTTAAGAGTAGTTGTGTAGCGTCCGAGGTGTCGGGCTGTATAGTTGTACTTCTGCGTATAGACAATATCATTAAAACTCAATACTCAGGTTGGAGCGTCATGAACCGCCTCCGTTTATTTCAACGTGCTGCTTCAGACTGCCTGTGAGCGTCGCTCTGACGTCATACGTCTGCGCTCCTTCACTTCTAGACATCACAACAGATGGCAGATAAATCGAGAGCCTACATACGTCCCCCCTCACTGAAGAAATGTCCCCATTTCCATAAAACAAAACAACTTTACATTTTTTTTTCTTTTTTTTTCTTTTTTTAACAAACAAAAGTGCATGAGGTAGGTAGACATTCAATTATCAAGAGAGCATCTCAACATCGCTCAACATAGCAGCAAACATTATTCTTAACCATGGGCTAACCACATCTGCCCATTCCCTTTCTTCACACTTTTTTTTTTTTTTTTTTTTACAGGGAATTCCAAACAAGAATTTTTTTTATTTTGCCCCGCTACGTGTTACCCTCAGCCCATAGCATAATCCTGTAAGTACACAGGAGGGCGTGTTGACCTCCCAGCCCGGGACACCATGGACGGAGCAAGTGCGGCCTCAGGAGAACCCACTGAACTGGTATCTGACTCCCACTCACATTCCATTTCCCCCTCAGGAACAAACGAACCCTCCAGACTGCCAGGGGAGGCAGCGTCCCCCTGTACCGCAGCAGGAGAGTCAGGGTTGCAAACCCTCTTTGTCGGGCCCTCCCAGGGGAAAACCACAGGCAGCTCATAGCGCCGTAGCCTGTCATAGTGCACCATCTGGAGAGGGGGCTCGTCCCCGGCCGGGCTACTAATCTGATAAGTGACCCCCACCTCTTCATCTCTGTCCATTCTTCGCTGCACCCGATATGGCCCCTTCCAATGGGGGGCTAATTTACGGCGGCTCTCGGTGGGGTCGTTCAGCCACACCAGGTCCCCGACCTCATACGGCCGGTGCTTCAACCTGGTGTCATAGTACCTCTTTTGTTTTCCGCTCGCTATCCGGTTATTGTTCTTTGCCTGACCAAACGCTGTATCCAGGCCTTGGAGGAGAGAGTCAGCGAAGTCCCCCGGGGGGCCACGCACCGGCTCACCCTGCAACAGTGGACCCAGCACCACATCCACAGGTGTGCGAGCCTCCCTGCCGTGAGTGAGAAAATACGGTGTGAACCCTGTGCTGGAATGTACACTGGTGTTGTATGCGAAAGCGACCTGCAGCAGGAGAGCGTCCCACTCCCCCTCGCTTGACATCAACGTCTTCGCCAACTGATCGATAAGTGTCCGATTAAACCTTTCCACCATGCCGTCAGATTTTGGATTGTACGGCGTAGTGTGCGTTTTCTTCACCCCTAGCTTCGCACACAGATGCCTCACCACATCCGATTCGAACTGCCGGCCCATGTCGGTGTGCAGCGTTTCCATCACCCCATGCTCTAGGATGTAGTCCTTGAACAGACACTCCGCGACAGTGGTGGCTTTCTGATCGGGGATGGCATACAGATTAACGAACTTGGTGAAATAGTCCTCAACGACCAGAACATACCGGTTGCCCTGAGACGTGACTGGCAACTCCAATATGTCGGCCGCAACTCGCTGGAAAGGCCTCTCCGACTGTGACGTTCTCATAGGGGCATGCTGTCTGGGCACGGGGGATTTTCTCCTCTGGCAGGCATAACAGCTGTTACACCATGCTCGGATCTCCTTCTCCATAAAAGGCCAATAACACACGCTCCTTGCGTGCCACACGACCCGTTCATAACCCAGATGAGCTGATAGCGGGCCCCCATGCAGGTGTCTCAGTACTTCCGGGACCAAAACAGGGGGTATTACAATTTGTGTATACTGCCGATATGTACTGCACAACAATCCGTTCACGACTCTGAGCCGGTGAAACCTCTCCCACAACTGCATCAGACCCCGCAACTCTTTCTTCACTCTGCTCTTCCGAGGTCTTCTCCCCTTTTCCAGCCAGGACAGAACTTCTCCAAGCACTGCATCTTTCTGTTGGAGCTCTGCCACATTGGAGCCATCGTGAAACAGGGTGTGGATGAAGGCCTGTTCCGTAGTGCCTTGTGGCTCCAGCGGGGAACAGGGGCTGGAGGTGAGCTCCACCGTAGGGCTCGCAGTGGGCGTGTCTATTGTGCAGACACTCCCGGGGTCAGTCTCCATGACTGTTTGGGTCCCTGCATCCATGACAGAGAGAGTGGTATTAGGGATCTCACAGTCCGATCGCACTGCATGGGGGTCAGGCCTGCGTGACAGAGCATCTGCATTAGTGTGTTGGGCTCCACTCTTGTGCACAATCACCCAGTCGTATGGGTCCAGCTCCAGGGCCCAGCGGCTGCGACGCCCTGTTTTGTCATTGTCAATAGAGAGCCTCCGCAGACCCACCAACGGCCGGTGATCAGTTACAATAGTGAACGGGAGGAGGCCCAAGTAATGTCTGAAATGGCCAACCGCCCACACTATCGCCCACAACTCCCTGTCGTATGTGGACCACCGTCGTTCTGCCAGCTTGAGGGAGTAGCTCGCGTAGGCCACCACCTTCTCCAGGCCGTCCACCTCCTGTGCCAACACCGCCCCCACAGCAACTTGCGACGCGTCGGTGTACAGTGTAAATCCCTGGGTGAAGTCTGGGTGGCCCACGATAGGCTCATTACAGAGAGCGTCCCGGAAGAACTCAAATGCCTCCTGGCAGTCCGCGGTCCATTGAAATGGGACTTCCTTCCCCGTGAGGTGATTGAGGGGAGCGGCGTGCTGGGAAAAGTTCCTCACAAATCTCCGGTAATAGGAGCAGAGCCCCAGGAACGCCCGCACCTCCGTGGCAGACCGCGGAACGGGCCAACCCCTCACCTTCTCTGTGTTACGGGGGTCTGGGCGAAGTCCCTCGGCCGAGATCACGTGACCGAGAAACACCACGTGATCGCGTGCCAGATGGCACTTCCTGGCGTTCAGCCGCAGCCCTGCCGCTCCAATCCGCGTGAACACCTCCTCCAGCGCGGAGAGGTGCTCCTCGAATGATTGGCTGTACACCAGTATGTCATCGAGATAGACCATGCAGATGTGCCATGGCAGCCCCATCAACACCAGCTCCATGACCCTCTGGAAGGTTGCCGGCGCGTTGGTGAGGCCCATGGGCATGGATTTGAATTGGTACAGGCCCTGGCCGGTGGAGAAAGCGGTCTTCTCGCGGTCTTCCTGTGCCACCTCCACCTGCCAGTAGCCGTCTGAAAAGTCCAGGGTGCTGAACCAAGTGGCCCCCGAGAGGGCGTCCAGCGTGTCGTCCACTCGCGGCAGTGGATGAGAGTCTTTTATTGTCACAGAGTTGAGACCCCTATAATCCACACAGAAGCGCCATGTTCCGTTCTTTTTCTTGACGAGCACCACGGGCGAGGACCAAGGGCTGCAGCTCTCCTCAATGATGCCGTCCTCCAACAGGCGCTGCACTTGTGTGTTTATCTCCCTGCGTTTCTCGGGGGAGGTACGGTAAGCCCGACGCTTTATCGGTGCATGATCACCTGTCTGAATGCGGTGTTTGATCATGCTGGGGCTCCCTGCCAACCCCCTGCCGGGGTGGAACACCTCCTTATGCTTATCCAGCAACTCCTGCAGCTGGTTCCTCTGCCCCGTGGACACAGGACACTCTGACACCCCCGGTAGAGAAACAGTCGCCTGTAGAAAATCACAACCTTCTGCAGGGGTGAGTATGTCACATTCATTAACACGGTGAAACACCCCTAGGTAGGCACCGGAGTGCACCTTCAGTTCCCGGTCAGTCGGGTTAAGCAACCGCGCCACAGTGCACCCATCTTTAACCGGTGCCACCGTACGCGCGATCACCAAACCCAGACTGTCCCGCACGTCAGGCTCTAAATACCCCATAAAAGTCTCCATGGGTGGTCCCGTAGTGCGTGGGGACCCCACCTGAACAGGCACAACCATTTCACTGAACGCCGGTACAGTAGCATCAACAGACACAGATATGTTACAGCTTTGTGGCATAAAATCAGTGGCATGCATGAGAGGAACCATTACATCCCCAAGGCGGAGCACCCCCTGACCAATGTCCATAATAGCATGAGTCTGTAGCATGAAATCAAACCCCAACAGTATGGTCTGTGTTGCCCCCCGTACCACATGAACACTCTGCTCCCAGCACACGCCCCCCAGCCGTATGTTAACTCATTCACCGCCAGTTTAGGACTGCCAATATTTAGCACAGGCCAAAGATTTTCATAATTGTTGGTCATCTTTCAAGACCCACAGTAAATTATCTATTAGCACCAGAGTGATTTGCAATACCTCAAAATGAAGATGTACGTCTCTGGGTTCACCAGGAAAAAAAAGTGAGCTTTTAGCATGTTCTGTACTCTACTTATAGCCATTTATATACACCCTGTTTTCACCCAAAATGTCTCTCTGAGAAAAGAAATTGCAGAAAATGGCATTTATGTACAGCACACAATATCATGCAGAACTCGCTCTCAATTCTTTTATTTTGAACTGTATTGACATCAGACATGTAAATATTATTCATTATGACACAAATGACAAAAAAAAAAAAGATATATATATATATATGAAGTGCTTTTTTTACATTCAACAATACAGTTTGCTCAGTGTGAGTGAGTGTACAGACAGACACACAGACAGACAGACAGACAGACACACAGACACAGACACACACACACACACACACACACACACACACACACACAGAGAGAGAGAGTTCTGTCCACAGCTGCCTGCAGCTAGATCGCACCTCCTTCCCCCTCCTTCCCCATCAGCGTTTTGCCTCCTCTGCTGCTCGTTTTCCTCCTCTCGTTCGGGCTGGGAGTGGGACGAATGCTGCGACACGAGTCACACGACACAGGAACGGGTCCGCGGCTTGGCTTTGGGACCAGGCGCTGCTGGAACTGGATCGATCATGTTCGTCATGGGTTTGACTAGGCAATCCAGGTTCGCCCTGCAGCAAGGCAGCAGTGCAGCGCGCCGAGAGGCGTTTCAATGGTGTTTTTTCCTCTGTACAAGGAAGCGCGTTTCTCTGTTTTTCCTCTTTTCCTCCTTCTTCCTCGTTTCAAACAACAGCTGCGGTATGTGTTTGATAACGTGCTGTCGGCTACCCTTTGAGGATAGGGACCAGATGACATGTCAGAGGCTGGGTAAGTGTTTCAACTACGCGCTGCACTCATAAAAACAAAAACACGTCAAACACGTCTTTGGCGTGGATGGCTATTTCTGATAAGACGTCAAAGACGTCTTTGGCGGTGAATGAGTTAAGATTCACTGTACCTAGAGTGTCCAGCAATTGTCCATTCACTGCACGTGCACAGATGTACTGTTGATTCAACACACGTTTACGTAATGCAGGCATAGACATCTTGAACCCCTCCGAAATCAGTGAAACATTAGAACCAGAGTCAATCAGTACATTCACATCAACCCCCTCTACCAGTCCTTTCACATAAGCTGTAGGCTTGGACTCACCCACCGAACCTGAGTCCCTCAAGGGCTCTGGAGCCTCTCCTGTCGAATCGTCGTCTTGACCCTGGGGTGACGAAACTGGCATCTGGGTCCCGATACCAGCTACTGTCAGTTTCCCTGCTCCCGTCCGTGTGGAGAGGGAGATGGTGATCGCCGGGACGGAGATAAGAACCTCACTCCACGCCTCGGCTGTCGTCCCTCTGCGTCGTGAGGCCCCCATGGGCCCCCGTTGTCTCGGCGGCGCGGCGAGACCTCAGCAGCGGCGTCCGTGACCCAGCGTTCTCGTGGAGACCCCCGGTCGGCGCTGTATTCCCCTGACGATCTGCGCTGTGGTGACCGGCCCCTGCCGCGGTCGTCCCTCCGGAACTCCCCTGTGGCAGATCTACAGCCAAACTCGCCACAGTCACATCGGCAGGCACGCCATTGTTCTCCGCGCGCCCCCGGGTCATGCAGGCGATCCCTGGGAAAGGGGGAGGTACGCCTGCTATTCTCAGACCCACGGCTGCGTGTTCTCAAGTCTCTCACCTCCTCCTGTAAATCCTCCATCTTCACAGTCAGGCGCTTAACTGCATGGATGAGCTCCCCTGTCCCGCTGGCATCACAATCCACCGCAGGAGCCGGTGGCGAACCGAGAGTTGCCACCACAGGTGGTGGGGAAGAGTAGAACGACCCAGGTACACTCGCCCTCATAGCGTACCGGGCACGCTCACAACGGCCCGCTATCACCAACGCCTCCTCCATGTCAGTCGCCCCCTGCTCGTGGCATTTACCTTGGAGAGCAGGCTCTAGACCAGCCAGAAAACGCCTGAACTTTTCCCCATTCTTTGCAGCGCTGTCATATTCTGGGAAAGCTTCAGCCACGAGCCTGGAAATATCAGCAGCATAAACTTCCAAACTCTCGTTCACCTGGCGGGGCCGTGCAGACACGCATGTCTGAAAGTACAAGAGGAATTGTTTCTGTCCAAACGCTTCCATTAACTTCTCCTTCACACGTCCATAATCACACTGTGCATCCGCAGGCAAACTGTCCCACAGCAGGAAAGCTGCACCGTCCAGTCTTGTTGGGAGTACGTTGACCAGCGTAGCGGAGTATCCCGCGCCGCTCCCTCTCGTCTGGGCGCGCACCGCGGCCTCAAACTGCTTAATCCACGTAGCGAATGGCTTCTCGCCATCGCCACGAAATGGCGCCGGGAGCTCCACTCTAATGTCCCGCACAGCACCACTCCATGGTGAAGCAGTGTAGCCACCATACTCCTCTTCCATCTCCGTGAACGGCTTCTCCTCTTTAGCAGCGAAGCCCAAAGACATCAACAAAGGTGAGCACAGTTAGCCAGTGGAGCTAACTAGAGTCCAGTGATTGTCCGGAAAAACCAAGCAAAAATAATCCACGCAAAACACACTCCAGTTACCGCTGCCACCAATGTAGCGTCCGAGGTGTCGGGCTGTATAGTTGTACTTCTGCGTATAGACAATATCATTAAAACTCAATACTCAGGTTGGAGCGTCATGAACCGCCTCCGTTTATTTCAACGTGCTGCTTCAGACTGCCTGTGAGCGTCGCTCTGACGTCATACGTCTGCGCTCCTTCACTTCTAGACATCACAACAGATGGCAGATAAATCGAGAGCCTACAGTTGTTTTTGGTTTTGTTTGTTTTGTTTCGTTTTGAATCCCCTGTTCCACAATCCAGTCCAGTTGTACGGCAACCATTTTAGGGCATCCTCGTCAGTCAGAGTATAGGCTATCGTTCCTCAGTCTAAAGCGTTGTCAGTTGTCATGTCTCCTATAGTAAACCGTGGAGTGTGCTCTGAAACACCTTCAGTCCTCACACGAAAACGCTGTCATTCCTCCTGCCTCACTAAAAACGTTGTCGATCCTCCTGCAGACTAGTTGTCAGACATCACTCAAACTAGCTGTCAGGCATCACTCCTCACGTCTAACACAAAAACGTTGTCGATCCTCCTGCAGACTAGTTGTCAGACATCACTCAAACTAGCTGTCAGGCATCACGCCTCACGTCTCACACAAAAACGTTGTCGATCGTCCTGCAGACTAGTTGTCAAGCATCACTCAAACTAGCTGTCAGGCATCACGCCTCACGTCTCACACAAAAACGTTGTTGATCGTCCTGCAGACTAGTTGTCAAGCATCACTCAAACTAGGTGTCAGGCATCACATGAAAACGCTGTCATTCGTTGTTTTTGGTTGTTCTTGGTTGTTCTTCCGTGTGGGGAAAGAATGCCTGTGAAGTTAGCAACAATTCTTTACAACTTCACTTCCGGTTGAATGATTTTTGCCTTTCAAAATAAAAGCACGCGTTTTTTTTATATTTACAATAGATTAAAGTAGTAATCTATGAGACCCAATAGAATTAACATAGTAACACTAAGAGGAACATCTAGTTTAATTGACAATAGACTATATATATATTTATATATATATATTTATATTTCTTGAAATTCTTTCAACACAAAGACCGGAAGGCTAAATTTGGACACATGTAAATTAAACATAAAAAGTTAAATGGCTTTAAGGTAGATTCCTAGGATACTTCTTTATTGAATGGGAAAGCATGTGAGGTCGAGGAACCATCTTTGGTGGCAAATGTGGAATTTAGGCATGCAGCAGAGGCCATTCTTCAGAATGCTGAATTGTCATCGTCAGTGGATGAGTGTCTGGCTGGATATCTAATACTGTTGGATAGTCTCACCACTGCCATGGAAGAAAGGGATATTGCAAGACCATCTAGGAACATCCTAGGAATCTACCTTAAAGCCATTTAACTTTTTATGTTTAATTTACATGTGTCCAAATTTAGCCTTCCGGTCTTTGTGTTGAAAGAATTTCAAGAAATATAAATATATATATATAAATATATATATAGTCTATTGTCAATTAAACTAGATGTTCCTCTTAGTGTTACTATGTTAATTATATTGGGTCTCATAGATTACTACTTTAATCTATTGTAAATATAAAAAAAACGCGTGCTTTTATTTTGAAAGGCAAAAAGCATTCAACCGGAAGTGAAGTTGTAAAAAATTGTTGCTAACTTCACAGGCATTCTTTCCCCACACGAAAGAACAACCAAAAACAACGAATGACAGCGTTTTCATGTGATGCCTGACAGCTAGTTTGAGTGATGCTTGACAACTAGTCTGCAGGACGATCGACAACGTTTTTGTGTGAGACGTGAGGCGTGATGCCTGACAGCTAGTTTGAGTGATGTCTGACAACTAGTCTGCAGGACGATTGACAACGTTTTTGTGTGAGACGTGAGGAGTGATGCCTGACAGCTAGTTTGAGTGATGTCTGACAACTAGTCTGCAGGACGATCGACAACGTTTTTGTGTGAGGCGTGATGCCTGACAGCTAGTTTGAGTGATGTCTGACAACTAGTCTGCAGGAGGATCGACAGCGTTTTTGTGTGAGACGTGAGGAGTGATGCCTGACAGCAAGTTTGAGTGATGTCTGACAGCTAGTCTGCAGGAGCATCAACAACGTTTTTAGTGAGGCAGGAGGAATGACAGCGTTTTCGTGTGAGGACTGAAGGTGTTTCAGAGCACACTCGACGGTTTACTATAGGAGACATGACAACTGACAACGCTTTAGACTGAGGAACGATAGCCTATACTCTGACTGACGAGGATGCCCTAAAATGGTACAGTTGGTGGCGGTAATGCACCTTTAAGTTGGTTGCCAACCGCCATAAAACACTAAAGAAGAAGAAGAAGAAGAGTCAAGAAATGGTTAATACGGCGAAATGGTCGCAGTCTGGAGCCCTTGCTTGGGTGAGTGTTACACGATCATGCCTTTATATTTTAACTGTATGCAGGATATTGCAAAACGTTTAGTTTGTAGGCTAACCCTTAGCCAATGTTGCCGAATGTTGCTAATAATTAGCCAGTGGGACTGATACATACCAGGGCCAGGCTTTCCTGCTAGCCGCCGGGCGCTCCTCGTTTATACTGAGCACCAGCTAGCAAGCTTCTGGCATACTCTTCGTGCACGCGCTGGAGGCGGGGCTCAGAGGAGGGCGCGCGCACTCTGCGCGGGCCAAAACAGAACATACTCAGTGCGCAGCTCCAGGCTCCAGGCAGTCTGAATGAAATTGAATGTAACGTTCCCAATTCTATGTATTAAATTATAAAAAACGACCCCTCCACATTTGGGAAGGCTAAGCCACACAACTAGTTTGTTATAATCGAACAGCATGCTTTGAAGGCGACTTCACGACGGTGAGGACTCAATCACAGCAGATATCCGCTGATAGCCTACCACGGAGATCTCAGGCACTGGCAGCAAAACCGATGCGCTGATAGAAAAATCTCCATGGACGTGCCGCGCTGCGCTCAGGCCTCGCCCCCCGACACGCCCCGTGCGATGTCGTCATAATCGCCGTGCGCCCTATGCGCTTGGCTGGGCGCGAAGAGTATGCCAGAAGCAGTGTTCTGCTAGATAGTTTTGCTAGTTTGAATATTGAGTAACCTAGTAGCTAACGCCATTACCCCAGTGCAAATGTACCTCGCGCTGATGACGGCCTGTTTAGTTTAGCTAGCATGTTGAGCTAGCTCAAGTCTACAGTATAATGTACTGATGTCGTCCATGTAAAATAGCATGTCATTGGCCATAATTATTAAAATGTATGTTTAGGAACCATTGATAAGCAGGCATGTTAGAGAAGTCAGAAGATAAGAAACCGAGGTGAATTTAGGATTGGCTGCTTTCAACTAAATAGCCTGTGTTTTTTCTTTGTTCTTTTTCCACTGTTCTCTTGACCTACAGTGTAAAGGGCAATTTACTGTGATTTATGATGTCGCCACTGACCATGATCATATTCTATCAATGGACATTGATGAGATAATTAATTAATATGATCATGGTTGGTGGCAAGCATCATAAATCACTACTATAAACTGCCCTTAACACCAACATCACTGATTACCTGTGTTACATTCTAATTTTTAATTACACAGTCTACTGTACACAGTAGACTTAGTGTAATCAGGTTATAGTTTGTATTGTACAATGCATCCTGGTATACTGTGCTTTTTTGCTGATTTGCTATGTTGTCGTTTGGTATCCTCAGGAACACAGGAGTCCTGTTGCCGACATCTCTCCAGAAGGTGACGGAACAGACCGAACAAATTCCATAGGCTAGCACAACAAAGGTAATATGACCACACTGGAATTTATACTCAAGCTTAAAGGAGAAAGTCACCAAAAACAAGGCTGATTTATTTTGGACATGATCTCACACATCTGAAAACTGGAAACAGTTTTTCCAGACATACATTTAGTTTGACAGTTATTTATTTGATTGATTTGAGTTAAGTTGTGGACCATTGATGTAATTTGTGCATGAATGACAACACTGGTCCACAACTTAACTGAACTGCCTGTTGTCAGTCTGTACATGTACATGGCAATACTATTGATCTTGTGTTTATTACCAACTACCAGGCTCAACAAATATGTTGCTGTTGGGCGTCTGGGTAGTGTAGCGGTAGATTCCCTGACTACCAACACGAGGGTCGCAGGTTCGCGGTCCCCGTGTTACCTCCGGCTTGGTTGGGCGTCCATACAAGCACGATTGGCTGTGTCTGGGTGGGAAGACGGATTAGTTGTATGTGTACTGGTCACTGCACTAGCGCCTCCTCTGGTCAGGGCAAAAGGGATCTGGTGGGAATAGCGTGATCCTCCCACGTGCTACGTCCTGCCAGGGCAGCAGGGGGAAATTGGTCAAGTACAATTGGGGAGAAAATATGGTGGGGGGGGGAACAGAAAAAACAACAAATATGTTGCTGTTAGCCATTTTCACTCATATTTCCATTGTTTTTGCCCATTTACAAGCTATGCATGCAGTCTTAGATTGTACAACACTTGCGTATACCATTTAAAATGAACATGATGGCCATTAAAATATCATATTTAATCCTGTTTTCAACAGGCATAAAGGAAACCTATGCAACTGCTTTACAATGTCAGAGGCCAACGTGTTTCTGTGTTAGTAACATTATTGTCGCTAATCCTAATTTTCCCTTTCACCAGAGGCTACAGCCGTAGAGAAAATACTTTCAGAATCAGAGAGGGAGAGCTGCAGAGCTCGCCTGGACTAGAATACCAGAAGAGAGTCCCTGGTGAAGTGCCTCATATGTGCCTGAGGGAGGATGTGGGCAAACCAGTCAAAGAGCACCCCGTAAGTTTGATTTTGTATTCAACTAAAATTCAACTTGATGAAAAATATTCACTATGACTTATTTATGCTGATTTGTTATATTTATACCTCAGTCAATGGTTTATCACAGATCATCAGATATATGTTCTTTCTCAAGGTACTTTATTTTTTATTTTATTTTGTTCTTGCGATCTATGGTTCATGATCACAGTGTTATTGGTAGGCCCTTGCACCCATATAAAGTTTTAATTCTGGTTATTCTCTATTCCACACTTGTTCTCACTAGGACCCCTGCAGATCCTGTTCTTCCATTGTGGCTACATGAAGAACATAGCCGTGGCTCCATCCCCGACTGCCAAGAACCGAGGTGTGTTCGTTGACGACCGCTGGACGTCTCTTCTCACATCACCTCAAACAACCAGAACCTGCAGATTCTTCTTGAGCAACGTGGGTGCGCGAGTAATTCCATTTCTCTTTCCTGGATTTTTGTGAAAAGTGTTTGCTACACACCTGGAATTCAACGGAGCAGTTGAGATCCAGACGAAGAGTGCATGCAGCATGTATGCACCTTCAAGCTTGTGCACTAGTTCAGAGCTTTAAAGGAGAATTCTGGTTTTTTACCCCGGACCTTATTTCCAGCTTAAAATATGATGTTTTACTCACCCAGATATTTTTGGTTTCATTCGGATCCCCATAGAAGATATTCAGGTCCGAGTAGAGTGCTGGAACTGGCCAAAACGGGGCATATGTAGTACACACTGTAAATAACGTATTTTCTGCAGCATAGCGGTTCATATCCTCATAATATCTTCCATAAATGAATGTGAATCCATCTATTCTCCTCCGGGCAGCCTCAATATCCTCATCCGGGGTCTGTGAATCCAACTCTTGCTCAAGTCCCCCCGAAGTCTCGTGAGTTTCCTGCTGACTGATTTGTCTACCAGGGAGTCACCGCGCACTGGCGGCATTTCTTGAAAAGAGCGGACGACGAGGAGAGAGGAACAACAGGCCAAGGACGAACAAGCCGCTGCACGGCCGAGAACAAATGGTGACTGGTGGTGGTGTTCCTGTGGACGCTATAACCCACTGTATGCCCACAGACGAGGAATGCCTCTGTTGGAGTCACAGACCCCGGATTAGGAAACCGAGGCAGCCCGGAGGAGAATAGACAGATTCACATTAGTTTATGGACGATATGAGGATATGAACCGCTACATTGCAGAAATTGTTAGTTACAGTGTGTACTTTGTATGTCCCGTTTTCGCCAATTTTGGACTGTTCCAGGACTCTACTCGGATGTGAATATTTTCTATGGGGATCCGAATGATACCAAAGTTATCTGGGTGAGTAAAACATAATATTTTAAGCTGGAAATAAGGTCCGGGGTGTAAAAAAATGGAATTCTCCTTTAACATGGACACGACTGAGAGCTATGTAGCTACAGTATGAACATTTCAGCGAAAAACATTGTGTAAAGGACGTCTTTTTCAAGTCAACTTGGCATCTCAGGGCTTTCAGACACTTGGATTACGAGAAAGTTTGAAAGTTGGTCACATCCACTTCAATGTTGGCCCAATGGATAGAGAAGCGAGCTTGTGACCGGAAGGTTGTCGGTTCAATCTCCGGGACCGGCAGGATAAATCTGGGTGGGGAAAGTGAAAAGGCAGCACTTGCCCCTCCCTCATTACCACCACTGTGGTGCCCTTGAGCAAGGCCCTTAACCCCAACTGCTCCAGTGGAGCTGCTCAGTGGCCAACAGATCAGTACTGGACAGCTTGTACTGGTCAGCTTCCAGGTGTGTCTGAGTGAGTGTGTGTGTGTGAATGTGAACAGGACGCTCTTGAAAAAGAGAGCATTGCTCTCAGTGAGACTACCCCTGTATAAAAAAAAGAAAAGAAATTGTGTCGGCTCCAGGAATGTTTTGTGGACTAAAAAACTTCACCTGACCTTCCACTGGCATGTGGGTGAGTAGATAATGACTGTCCAACTGTCAACTGTCCTTGGGCATATTTTGTGACATTCCCTAATCCCCTTTAAGCCATTTATTTAGTCAGAATTCTTTCAAATTAATGTACTGTATATTCATTATTAATCTTGTGTAATTTAAATGTATTCGTAAATTATCTGCCAATTCCTAGTTACTAACAAACTTTCATGTCTCATCTATTTACTCGTTGATTTTGTGTGGTGTCATACATTGCAGTTGCTCCAAGTGTGAAAAGAAAACTGTTGCTATTCACCTCATATAGCCCCGCCCACTTGACCCATCGTATCACGACTTACTGTTCAAAATGCTTGCTGTTTTACCTGCTCAAACTAGTTTGACTTGGATTATGAGTCAGACTAGGTGTATGAGTCACAGGAAGTGTAAATGCAATCGGAAACAATCGTAACTTCCGATTGTATTTACACTTCCTGTTAGTCTCTCAAGCCAGACGGTCTCTTCTACATAAGGTGAATAGTTGTATGAAAAGCACAAATATTATTATCATTATTATTATTATTAACAACGTTTTTGACAACAGAAACCTGTATGAAATTGTATAAATAAAGTATATATTTTTTTATACTGCTATGGTAATTTCTTATTGTCGGACATATAAAAATTGTATTAAAAAAACATAAAGAAAGTATATTTTACCATACACTTAACATACTAAAAACATATATATAATGTATATGTTTTTTATACCTATATGGTAATATTAATTGGCTGACATATAACAATCTTAGAAAAAACATATAAAGAAAGCATACTTTTCTTTTAAATTAAATGCATTTTACATACAAAAAACATAGATATAATGGCATATATTCATCTATAAAAAGCATATGTCTCATATAATTAAAAATTACAAACATTATATTGAACATGTATGGAAAATACAATTTCCCATGCACTTTCCTTATATGCTACATACATGATGTTTGATTTATATATAATTAGCTTAATTCACTTATATGAGAAGAATATGAAAGGGGCCACTTTCAAGAGTTTACATATAAGACATACAATACATATAAAACATAAAGATTTGCTATTGGAGGCAACAGGACTTCATATATGTTTCTTCTATTTATTTTTCCATATGGGTTATGTCACAACTGCTTTTATGACATCACTGATGACATCACAACCTCTTATGACATGCCTGATGATATCACAATGCCTCTGACATCACTGATGATGTCACAACTTATCACATCACTGATGACATCATCACTGAGACTTTGTGTGTGTGTGAGTGGATTTATGACATCACTGATGTAATCAGTGGGACAGACAAACAGACAGAGCCCTAGCTCCCTTAGATAGATAGATGTGCTCATTTTTTATGTATTTCCAGACACTTTTAGAGACACTGAGGGAATAAATTCATTACCGTAACACAATTTTAATTGGAAATATGAAACAAACTTTTTTTTTCAATGGCAAGCACTTCAATATGCTCATGGGTAATGGGTATCACCCAAAATGTGTATGATTAACAAATACGAAGTTGTAGCTAACATTGTGAGAAATGACATGTTGTATTACGACTACATACTTTACATGAGAAAATAAAAATCTGTTCTACTTAGAGACTCAACAACCATTTCTGTGGATTCCTTGCCCCCAAAAATGTGGAAATAGACACCAAATGTGTAATTCTAGGTCTAGTTGGAGTCAAGATATGGCCAACATTTTAATAATGGCAGCCATTTTGAAAAAATGTCATTTTAACATACTTCCACTAATGGGATTCTCTGGGATTTTTAATAGTGTTTCGGGCATCAATATAAACATAAAAATGTGAAAATAAATTCTGTTGCAATTAGTTTAAGGTCAAACCTTATTTTCCCTAGACTATAGGGCTTTAGGGCTTTATTGTGTTTTTATCCTCGGTGATTTCCTGTTATGTTTGTTCTTAACTTATGTTTGATATTTGGTGCTTGTCCTCTTCTTTGTTCTTTTTATCCTATCACCAAATAAATTCATTCATTCATTCATTCATCATGATGGGTACTGCCTTCTCCCTCCTACTTTCTGGTACTTGGGTAAGAGTTATTTAGTGTAAAAAAGTATAGATCTGGAAGGTAGTTATTTACATTTTAAACTGCACAAGTCTACCTAGACAAGGACAGATCTTCAAGTTCTAAAGAACTACTAAAGTAGGCCTACACACAATTCCTACCTGACAGACTAAAGGGTCAGTAGAGCAGCCATCATCGTTGGCAATGACAGCAAGGGATGGCATCCCCAAACCCATTCAACAATGCAGAAACGAGAAGTTGGTGAAATATAATGTTTGGGGCTATCACTCAAAACTGAATTAGCTACAGAATAAAACTGTCTTTGTCATGTGTTCACATCATTCTTAAGTAGGGGTGTCACGATACACTCAGTTCACGATACGATACGTATCACGATACTGGGTTCACGATTACGATACGATTTTAACAATATTTTTTTAAACTTGAATAATGACAATATATGACTGGAAAAGTAGTATTTTATTTGAAATGCACAAATACAAAACATGCTGTTGTGGGAAATTGTTATTACAATAACTAGAAAAAACATGAGATTGGAGATAAGGCTTATCTTGAAATAGAATGAGTTACACCGTCACTTAGATTTACTTTGAACTAAAAGGTTTCTCAGCAGTATAAATTCTCATTATGCATCTTCAGTTTTTCTTCAAACTCAAACAACAAGACTTTTCTTAATCTATTTTTTATGCATCTTCAGTTTTTCCTGTCAAGTAAACAGTTTTGCCAGAAACTCAATTGAATGGTTTCTCTCCTGTATAACTTCTCATGTGTCTCTTCAGAGACTTGTTCAACTGAACTACTTTCCACACATTGAACTTCAACAAACAAAGACGTTTCTTAGTCTATTTTTTGAAAAAAAAAAAAAAAATTTTTTGGCGATATGAGATTTCATCTCAACGATACATATCGTGACGTTTTACTATCGCGAAATTTCGTGGGACGATATATTGTGACACCCCTATTCTTAAGTGTGTAATTGAACTATGACTCCACTCAATGTACTCGTAATTCCTAACTATGATGGCTCTGTGTTGACTCTTTGCTGTGTTCTGTCAGGTAGGAACTGTGTAGGCCTACTTAGTTCTTTAGAACTTTAAGATATGTTATCTTAGTGGACCTGTGCACTGTAAATAGCTACTTCCAGCTCTACACTTTTGTACACTAACATCTTACCCAAGTAAAGTAGGAGGGAGAAGCCCTTTAGTTTTTTGTAACATTTTCTCATGTTAATTTTGTAGGAGCTTATAGGTGAGAGGTGTCTTTTATTTAATCCATCCTTTTCTTAGGTAAGTTTAAGGTTGGGGATTAGTTTGTTGTTGGGGCCATGCTGTGCTCTGAAACTAAACCTGCGACTTGTGAACTTGTGATGGTGGTTTGGCTGATCATCCTTGGGAGTGGAAAGAGTGGGGGCACTTTTGTGTTGCGGTCCCGTTCCGAGGCCGGTTCCTAACATAATTGGGGGCTCGTCCGCACGTCGTTGAGTATGTGTGTGTGTATATATATATATATATATATATATATATATATATATCTGGTGGGCAGTCTTTGTGCAGGTGGTAAATGGTGTGCATGGAGCTGAGGAAGCTCATGGTGGTAAAGCTGGTGGAGAGAGAGGTTTGTTGGAGGAGGAGCCGGTCAGAGGGGACCAGTAAGACTGAGGAGGGGCGTGACAAGGCAGGGCCGTCAGTAGCACCGTTTCTCCTCTTTCTGTGTAGACTGCTACCCTACAAGAGTCCCGTCTCCGTACATAGACTTGCCTGTGACTCTGACTCCCAAGCCGTCTAAATCAGTGATACAGACGTATGTACAAGTGTCACAGAAACATTTCAAAGCCACATATTGAGAAGAATGGTTCATAGCTTCTCGACGTCGGGGTTAGAAAGCTTGACGCTGCTCATAAATGCCTCTTTACATCTGAAGTCTGTGCTGGTGATATTTTTTCCAGGTTAGAGCTCCCAGCCGTCAGAGCGCTCAACAGCACCACTCTGGCCGAAAGCTCGGTAAAAAATATCACCAGCACAGACTTCCGATGAAAAGAGGCATTTATGAGCAGCGATGAGCTTTCTAACCCCGACGTCGAGAAGCTATGAACCCTTCTTCTCAATATGTGGCTTTGAAATGTTTCTGTGACACTTGTAAATACGTCTGTATCGCTGATTTAGACGGCTTGGGAGTCAGAGTGACAGGCAAGTCTATGTACGGAGACTCTTGTAGGGTAGCAGTCTACACAGAAAGGAGAAACGGTGCTACTGATGGCCCTGCCTTGTCACACCCCTCCTCAGTCTTACTGGTCCCCTCTGACCGGCTCCTCCTCCAACAAACATCTCCACCAGCTTTACCACCATGAGCTTCCTCAGCTCCATGCAAAGGCACCTTGACTAACACCATTTACCACCTGCACAAAGACTGCCCACCAGACAAACATAAAATATATATATATACACACACACTCACAGACGACGTGCTGACGAATGAGAAAAGCAGACGAGCACCCAATTATGTTAGGAACCGGCCTCGGGGAACCGGACCGCAACACAAAAGTGCCCCCACTCTTCCCACTCCCAAGGATGATCAGCCAAACCACCATCACAAGTTCACAAGTAGCAGGTTTAGTTTCAGAGCACAGCATGGCCCCAACACAACTAACCAATCAAACTAATCCCCAACCTTAAATTTACCTAAGAAAAGAAAATGATGGATTAAATAAGACACAGCTCTTACCTATAAGCTCCTACAAAATAAACATGAGAAAATGTTACAAAAAACTAAAGGGCTTCTCCCCCTACTTTCTGCTACTTGGGTAAGTGTTATTTACAGTGTACAAAAGTGTAGATCTGGAAGGTAACGATTTACAGTTTAGACTGCACAGGTCTACCAAGATAAAGACACATCTTAATAAAGTTCTGCAGAACTACTAAAGTAGGTCTACACACAGTTCCTACCTGACAGAACACAGCAGTCAGCACAGCAGCCATCATCGTTGGGAATGAGGAGAGCAAGGGGCGACAGGATGGCATCAGCTGGCTTAAATGCTCTCCACCAGCCAATCAGCCAGCAGCAATCTGACACCTGACCGGGCCAATTAGGATGAACACCACCTGCATCTCATTTCTCAATCACACACACAGAGGAGGAAAGGAATGATGAACACATGAGAGAAATATACAAGGACTGAATGTGAACATTAGCTTCTGTAGCTAATTGAGTTTATAATGACTCAGAGCTTGGGACACCTTGTATATTAGCCTGTATTATCCCATACATGTAAAAAGCAGCTGTGATGGCAAAAATTAGGCTTACAACATATACAGTATATAAAATATGTGACTGTGTGTTTTGTACATGATTAGTTCTTTAACTATGGGCTTAATTATAAATGAGTTATGACTGAACGTTACTATAAAGCACACATGGGCAATACGGCCCCCTGTGTGGCCCGCGATGGAATTGCAAAAGAAGTTTTTTTTTTTTTTTTACAGTGCACCTGAACGCAACATGCAAGATACCCGCTGAATAAGTGTCCAAATGTTCATGTCATTCTGGCCAATATTCTTCTGTTATAGCATTTCAGTCTGGAATATGGAATATCTTTCAATAATCTTTATGACTAAAAGGCCAAAAGTAATCTCATGTGTAAGAAATGGCTGTTCTACATTGAGGTAGAAATTTAAATAATTAACTTGTTGGTTTTGGATTCATTTAGCTTCAAGAGTGCATGTTCGTGTGACCCTCAACACAGGCTTTGAGAATCCCGGCCACTTACTGATACTTATGCTTAAATTAACCCACTCATATTCTGGTTTATTTCAAGAAAAACATTTCGGATAGTGGAAATTCTAATTGGCTGGTAACTCTAAAATCTAGCATCAGGTGGTGAAAAAAGTTAATTTCAAGCCCTGCAGGGAGAGTGTGGTGACATAGGAGTGAGTGAGAAAAGGATCAAATATTGGTGGTTAAGACTGAATAATGACATCACAACTGTTAATTTAAAATTAGTTATTCCTCTAAACCTGGCTTCAAATGCCCCAATTTGTTCGCGCTGGCGCCGTTCAGCCCTCAGCAAAATCTGGTAGCGAGGACTTTTTTTGTGGCCCTCTCTATCATCAAAGTTGACCATCCATTACGGCATGACAATATTTGTTCGGCCCCCGGCAACAATCTGGATTTCTCATGTGGCCCCCCATGAAAAATAGTTGCCCACCCCTGACATAGACCTAGCAGAAGAAAACTCAATTCAAAAAAGATTAAAAAACAGTA
Source organism: Poromitra crassiceps (assembly GCF_964638095.1). Taxonomy (NCBI): domain Eukaryota; kingdom Metazoa; phylum Chordata; class Actinopteri; order Beryciformes; family Melamphaidae; genus Poromitra; species Poromitra crassiceps. The sequence continues at coordinate 72,825,028 of NC_139625.1, forward strand.
TGCCTCATAATACAAGGATTACAAAACATTTTCATATGAAAAATTTAATTTCATGATTGACAAACATTATATTCTCTCATTCCTTGCCATAGGCCGCCCTCTGGTGGCTGGGGAAGCTCACTGCAGCTGATATCCTGAAGACACGGCTGCCATGTGACATGTACAGAGGCTTTCAGCTGACTGTTGCTCCAACTAAGACCTCAAATAATTCTTAAGAGGACACAAGTGATGTGGCTTGTGTCATAAAATGACATTGACTCAAACAGGTGCAAATGAATATCCAAAGTCACTCTTGAATGTTCCGTATTTTAGCTAAGATGAGATTTCATTTGGCATTGTGCCCTCTTCCTCCTCCTCAGCGCTTCTTCCAGGTGAATTTCCTGCGCGCTCCCTCCTGGCCCGGCTTCTTCCTCTCTCTCCTCCTCGGGTCGGGGGTCAACAGACCAGCTGGAAGATTAGAGAGCCAAATATAAACAGAGTTCCTACTAGGGATGGGCATCGAATTTCGAATTTTCGAATAATCGTTGTTATTATCAACGTCGACTTTTATTATTGAAAGTCGAAATTCGAAAAAATAAATAAATAAATAAATAAATTGGTGAGTGAAATGTTGCATTGTCTCCCCTGATTCTAAGTATAGTCGAATCGCTTGGTTTGAGCAAGTAAAACAATTTTTATAAGCATTTTAAGCAAGGTTTATGGAAAAATTAATGGCGGATGAAATCCCTTGAAGAGGGAGAGGGGGTGACTTTGGCACCCCTTTGGCACTCAGACCTGAGCCTACTAAATATTTAATGAACCACTCATGATTGTCAAAACTGTTTTTTATTTTCGAAAATGTCAATGTCATGTAACATGTTCTTTACCTCAGTGGTGCAATGTTGTTTGAGCTAAAAATCCACAGCAGAAGCTTTTTCTATTAATTAATAAAGCCTTAGACTTAGAATCAGGGGAGACAATGCAACATTTCACTCACAAAAAAAAAAAAAAAAAAAAAAAAAAAAAAAAATCGAATTTCGATTAAAAGTCGACTTTGGCCAGCGAATTTCGAATAGTGTTTTTGCTAGAAATGCCCATCCCTAGTTCCTACACATTTTCCATTTCAAAATTTCATACTTTTCCAGGCTCAAATTTCCAGACTTCTCTCTCAGACCACATTTGACATCCGAGTACACAAGGCCGTCACTTTATGTTGAAAAGTGGTGGGGACATGTCCCCATTGTAAATTACACCTATGGCCACACCACAATTTGGAGGTTATGGGTTTGAGCCTCAGTGAAAGCTTGGACTTTGAAGAACTTTTTAAGTGAAGACTGAAAAGCTGTGACAGAAAAGACTTGACCTTGTGAGACTCAGTGGCTCACAGAGTGACAGCTGCAAGACAGTTTTGAGGTTGTGGGTTCGAGACTCAGTTTTGAACGGCGACAGCCAGAGGAAGAGTGAAATGCTCTCAGTAAAACCTGTCTTAAGAAGTGTGACCCAGTGGCTCAGAGATTTTGATTCCTGTCCAGCAGTATTGAGGTTGTGGGTTCAAGCCTCAGTCAGTTCTGAGGTCGTGGATTTGAGCCTCAGTCAGTTTTGAATGGTGACAGCCAGAGGAAAGAGAAAAGCCCTCAGAGAAGAGCTGTGAGAGCGAAGGGGAACTGGTGGTGTGGTGGAGTTGTCGACAGCATGTCGGGACCTTTCGGGTGCCCGGTTCGATTCCCACTCCACCACCAAGTGTAAAGAGTGAGGCTGGAGGCATTTGAACCAGCAAACATGCCAAGCAGCTGTTTACCTCACTGAGCTAGAGTGACACACTTTGCCCAGTCTCATTCATTAACCTATTTCTATCAGTGTTCAAACTTCTGGTGATAAAGAAGGATCACTGCTGGCATCAATAAATACCAGTAAATAGAAAAAAGGAGCTTCTTGATGCTTATAGAAGGATTTAATAAAGAAGTAATGTACAGTTATACTTATTCAGTTAATACAAAGTACATCTTCAAGATAGGACAAGGGCACAAGGGACGCAACGCGTTTCAACCTCTGGTCTTCATTAGGCTGTAGGCGGAAAAAGTTGGTTGCCGCACCTGTATAAAAGCAATACGTGGCACAAGGTGAGCTGACGTGGCACACGGAAATGATACTGTGACATGTGAGCCACGTCAAACAACAGAAATGTATAGGATAGAGAGGAATACACACCTAGAAATAGCACACTGGGTTCTACATAGCTCCTTTATACCCCCTGGCAATATTGACCCTGCCATAGACACCTACAGCAAACTTATTCACCAGGACATCACCAAATTAGAACAGAGCGTTCCCTTTGTCAAACAGAACATCACCCACAGGGAACGAACAGCTCTGAATGAACTACAACATGATGACTCTATTGTCATTCGCCCGGCCGATAAGGGTGGAGCCGTAGTGCTACAGGACTACACTGACTATTTAGCAGAAGCCACCAGACATCTCTCTGACACCAACACTTATGTCAGTCAGACTACAGAATGATCCTGGCACGCCCACCTGCAATGGCATTAAAGCCATAATTGACACGGCCCTCCAATCTGGCCACATCACTAAACGTGACCGCAGATTCCTACTCCGTAAACACCATAGGACCCCAATACTCTCCATCTACTGCCTAAAATCCACAAAAATAAAACACCATGTCCTGGACGTCCCATTGTTTCTGGCAATGAGTCCCTTCTTGAACCTCTATCACAATATGTTGATCACCACATCCAACCATTCGTCCATACACTACCAGCCTACGTCCGTGACTCCTCTGATTTTTTACTCAAACTTGACCAACTCAACCTAGACCTGTCTGACGTCATCTTAGCCACCATGGACATAGAATCTCTATATACGAACATCCCACAACAGGCGGCCATTGACACAATCAGACATACTCTATCCATCAGAACTACTGAGCTCCCCCCTAATGATTTCATCACCAAACTGGCTGAAATAAGCCTCCGAAAAAACTACTTCATGTTTGGTGGTGAATACTCTCTACAGACTTCTGGAGTGGCGATGGGGTGCGCCGCAGTCCCCTCTGTGGCCAATCTGTATGTGGGCACCTTTGAGAAGGATTTTGTATATAACCCCACAGTCAATCCATTTATTGCCCACATCAGTTTATGGCTCAGGTATATAGATGACATGTTCCTCATTTGGCATGGCACAGCAGCCTCTCTCCTTGAGTTCCATCGCCTCCTTAACACTTGGAATATACATCTCCAATTCACCATCGAGCATTCCCCGGACTGTATCAATTTTTTGGATGGTTCTGTCTACAAACACAACAATAAATTAAAATCCACTATCTACAGGAAACCCACAGACAGGAACACCCTCTTACACGCCTCCAGTTACCACCCCTCCCCCCTCAAAAACCAGCTGGACAATTTCTGCGCCTACGCAGGCTGTGTAGCGACAAGCGGGAGCACATATCCACGTCCTCCGACATGCGTCTGAGGTTCCTGGAGAGGGGCTACGGTCGCCGCCCTGTCTCCCACGCCTTTAAGTGCGCACTTCATGCCCACAGTAGTCTCGCTAGCCAGCCTCTCTTCCTTTCTGTCAGAGAGTCTGGCGTCGCAGGTTTCCATTGTGGGATTGCGAAAAAAATGCTCTGTTTGGGTTAACCAATCAGCCTCGTCTTGGGCGGTGCTTAGCGTTAGTGCCCTTGGAAAATAGTTTCGGGGTGGAACTTGTGCCGAGCAGGCCTTCTTTATTGCACAATCCAAATTTTCTTCAAAACTTGCCACTTTCAGCGTGTAGCAACGAGTTAGCCTGTAGATTTCTGCCGTTAGCTTTCTACACTAGCTAGTTAGCGTTCGGCGGGAGGATTACCGCGACACACATGGGAGCGGAAGCCGCTCTGATTGACATATGGTCGGAGCCAATGAACAGAGTGTGACAGAGCTTGCAAGCGGGGGAGCGGATATCCTGCTGCCACCGAAACAGCCGCTCGAATGGGAGAGCAGCTTTAGAGCAGGGGCGGGCTGATCCCTGTTGCCTGTTTCCACAGCGCCAGACTCTCTGACAGAAAGGAAGAGAGGCTGGCTAGCGAGACTATGCCCACAGAGACATACTACTGGAGCCCAGAAAAACGGACACTTCCCCTCCCAGGATCACTGCGACCCTCCAATACTCCCCCCTGGCCAATAAAATCAGACGCTGTCTCCTGAAACACTGGAACATCCTTCAGGTCCACAACACCTTCACACTACCCCCCAGGATTGCCTTTATGCGCAACCCTAACATCAGAGACAAGCTGGTTAAGACCTTCCACACTCCCAGCATCACGCAACGCACCATTGACTCCCTGCCTCCCCCCGTTGGACACTTCCCTTGCGCACACTGCTCATGTTGCGCACAGTCACTCAGACTCAAAACGTTCACTACCCCGGACAATCAGACTTACAAACTGAAACACCTCACCACCTGCGCATCGCAGGGGGTAGTATATGCCATCAGTTGCCCGTGCCCCTTCCTATACATCGGGAAGACTACCCGCCCTCTACGCACACAAATCACTGAGCACAAAAGTGGTATTCGCCGTGGTGACACCAAAGCCCCACTAGTCGAACATTTTTTGAGCAAATCACATATTGACAGTGATCTCCGCTTCTGGGCTATTGACCTTAAAAAAAACACAGGAACAAATCCCGGACGAGCCCCCAATTCATGTTACGTCCCAAGTCTAGCGTTTAGGGCAATACCATGAAATTCAGACGGAAACCAAGATCAAAGGTACGAAAATGTTTTACTTTGTAATTTCAGAGGATAAATACAAAGTTTTCTTTCTTTTTGGTAACAGTGAACAGTTACAAATCACATAAACATAAACACAACATACATTACAGTTACCTTAACTTAACCCATACATATAACAAAGAAACCTAAACATAGGGGTTGCTGGATGAGAGTGGAGCCCCTGTCACCTCCACTCTGTCTCCATGTTGTCTGACTTCTGCATTTGTAGACAGCAGTGGCTTGACTCCACAATCAGCTACAATCAGCAACAGCCACGTTCAACCAATTGTCTCCCAGCAGACCAATCCAGATGAGTTGAGTCTATGAATGAGAGCATGTTACCAAAGAGTCTACATGACAAGAGAAAGATCCCCATTGTGGAAGTACTGTGAAGAACAAGTGTTGTCCAGGAAATAAAACCAGATTCATAACAGAAAACTACTCAAAACGAAACTAACTAACGACCCCAGTCGTAACACAAGCAACACCCGAGAGGCGGGGATTTGGATAGAGCGCTCCTCCAGCGCGAGACACGCTGGATTCATGCGCTCCACACAACCACTCCCCACGGCCTCAATGAATAATTTGATTTATCATGTTTCCTATAGTCTAACACCTATATCTGCTCCCTCCGTTAACATGCTTCACTTGTTCTAACTGTACTGTAGATTGCTTTGTGATGTGCTGTGTATCCGCTTGATGTCTCCACTTCAGTGCATTAGGCGCACTACTATTTATAGCCTATGTGTGTTTTTTGCCAATAGCCTATATTGCATACCATTGTGATATGACTTATAGCCTACTTCTGTATATAGAACCCAGTGTGCTATTTCTAGGTCTGTATTCCTCTCTATCCTATACATTTCTGTTGTTTGACGTGGCTCACACGTCACAGTATCATTTCCGTGTGCCACGTCAGCTCACCTTGTGCCACGTATTGATTTTATACAGGTGCGGCAACCAACTTTTTCCGCCTACAGCCTGATGAAGACCAGAGGTTGAAACGCGTTGCGTCCCTTGTGCCCTTGTCCTATCTTGAAGATGTACTTTGTATTAACTGAATAAGTATAACTGTACATTACTTCTTTATTAAATCCTTCTATAAGCATCAAGAAGCTCCTTTTTTCTATTTACTGTTTATATTGGCCTGCTGAGCTATCTTGTCGCCACTTTTTTTTTACTTTTCCATCAATAAATACCATACATACCATTGACAGCCATACATGTATGTGGCCTCCAATCCATGTTGATTTCAATTGGGAAAACAGTTTGCTGCTCGGTTGCTGATTTTCTAGCATCCGCTATTGTATCAAGCTATTACCATAATTAGCCAGAACAAGACCGGAGGACTAGGAAGGTTTTGCCTTCAAAATAAAAGCATAACTATCACATGTAAACAAAGCTGTTTATTAGCATTTTTGGCAATTCTGCATGGGGTTGCGGTGCACACATCCCCGGGTATGGACTAGTAAGACTTCAACCAATCAATGATTTAACCTGGTCGACAGCTAAGTTACGCGTTTAGTCCAGTTCAATTCAGTTTGAGGAGGGTTAGTGCCTTATACAGGACCAATAAGCATCCTCGTAACATTCAAATCATGAATAAATAGGATGATCACCTGTCTGTCTGTGACTGAGAGTGTTATATGATTAAGTCCCCCAGTTTGCCTGAAATTGGCAATTCAATTATGTTTGGGATGTTTTGGGCTGTAGAGAGCATTAGCGGTGGGTGTGGCCAGCGGTGAGCTGGTTGTGGCTATCATGGTGAGGCTAGCAGCCACAGAGCACGGAAGTCTCTTTTTAGACAGGATGGATGCATGTAAACGTGTGTGCTAAGGAGGGACACAACGCTATCCCCTCTCAACCCTCTGCACATGGCAGCCTGCCTGCCTGTCAGGTAGAAGTCTTCACACGGGTCTACCTGAATCCTAGGATCTGAGACCCGACCCAGGACCTGTACGGGTTCGGGTCCATGTTTTATGGTCAATCGGGTTCGGGTCGCGTCTCTATTACCGCCGGTCCCGGGTCTGTTTATCAGCGCTGATCAGGAAAGAAAAACATGGAAGTGCTGTGGAACTTGTGTGATGATTAGGCTGGCCATTATTATTATATCAGATTACAAGAGCAAAAATAAGGTGAGCGTGTGTGTATGGAGGGGTGTGTGTGTGTGTGTGTGTGTGTGTGTGTGTGTGTGTGTGTGTGGGGGGGGGGGTAAGGTGAGTGTGTGTGTATGGAGGGGTGTGTGTGTGTGTGTTTGTGTGTGTGTGTGTGGGGGGGGGATAAGGTGAGCGTGTGTGTATGGAGGGGTGTGTGTGTGTGTGTGTGTGTGGGGGGGGGGGGGGGGATAAGGTGAGTGTGTGTGTATGGAGGGGTGTGTGTGTGTGTGGGGGGGGGGTAAGGTGAGTGTGTGTGTATGGAGGGGTGTGTGTGTGTGTGTGTGTGGGGGGGGGGGGGATAAGGTGAGTGTGTGTGTATGGAGGGGTGTGTGTGTGTGTGTGGGGGGGGATAAGGTGAGTGTGTGTGTATGGAGGTGTGTGTGTGTGTGTGTGTGTGTGTGTGTGTCTGTGTGTGTGTGTGTGTGTGTGTGTGTGTGTGTGTGTGTGTGTGTTTGTGTGTGTGTTTGTGTGTGTGTGTGTGTGTGTGTGTGTGTGTGTGTGTGTGTGTGTGTGTGTGTGTGTGTGTGTGTGTGTGATTTGGCTCCAGTGATTTGGAGCGGAGGAAAGGCTTTAAGATGCAATATAATTTCCTTGTTACTTTACAAATTCTTGTTATTTTGATTTTATTAGGCTACCACATGTTGCATCCAACATGATAAACGTTTTTAGCAGTAGAATGGCATTTTTAATAGCAATTTTAATTACCGGGTTTGTCGGGTCCATAAAATAGAGCCGAGGGGTCTCTCCTCTCTGACATGCACCGGGTGGGGTGTGCAATATCGCGGGGAAAAGCTGGTCGGTATATACTGTATATATATTTTAAATTATCTGGTCCAATCGGATCTTGGAACAAACTTCCCCGGTCCATTAGGGTTCTGTCAGGCTCAAAATGGAGTATATTTGTCTATATTACGTCTTCATGACCCTCACCTTGTCTCATAGTCTCCACCTCTCCCTCGGACAGGAAGCTGAGGAGGGCGCGGGAGATGGCGAGACGCAGCGCCCCCGCCTGGCTGGCCCGTCCACCACCGCTCACCACACACTCCAGGTCAAAACGTCCAAGCATGCCCAGGAACTGCAGCGGGAACATCAACTGCTCTCTGAGGAGGGAGGCAGGGAGAAGGTTAGGCTGGAGATTAGCTAGAGATACCAAGGCCAAAAGGCAAGTGCCGTGGATGACCTGGAGGGTGGCCGTAATCATGCCCCTTCTATCCACACAGCCAGTTTGGCATGCCCTGTTTTATTAAACATGCCCTGTTTTAAACTGTTTTAAACATGCCCTGTTTTATTAAACATGCCCTGTTTTATTAAACATGCCCTGTTTTAAACATGCCCTGTTTTATTAAACATGCCCTGTTTTAAACTGGGCGTTGTGCCCTTAAAAGAAAGTTGTGGATTTCCGTTGCAGTCTGAGCCATTTTACACATGCTGTCACACATTTCTCAATTAGCATATGTATTTATTGAGGAAAAGTGAGGGAGAAAAGGTTTTAATAGCCATTGCTTTTGCCCTACATTTTGGCCGTGATGCCCCAATAAGTTTGTATTTATCATAGGCCAAAGTGGCCTTGCCCTAAAAATGACTTCATTCCAAGCCTGAACTTGACTTGAGGAGGAGAGGGGGACGCGACGGGTGAGGAAGTGAACAAGGGTGGGAGGAAGGAGGGAAGAGAAGAGAGGAAGGCTAAAAGAAAATGACCAAGAGATTAAAAAAAGAGAGAAAGAATGAAATGTGGTTGAATAGGCAAAGCGCAGGCTATTTAACAGATAGCGGTATCAACAGCAGCGGCTTAGCTAATTTAATGTCTGGTTGGGTGACTTCTCAGACAAGAGCAGCATAGAGGATACCGTCAGTGTGAAAGGCCCTCTCACAATCACCCCGCCACACATTACAGAGAGCAACTTCTGACTCAGCAAGAGCCGGATAAGGTTTGTGTGTGTGAGCGAGTGTGTGTGTGAGCGAGTGTGTGAGTGTGTGTGAGTGTGTGAGAGTGTGTGTTCTGGTTGGTGTCTCAAGCTGAATGGCCTATGGGTGCTGACAAAGTCAATTGTCACCTCTCTGCTCCAATTACGGCCTGTCCTCACATGGCGTGACAACACCAGAGTGGCTGGCTGGCCGGCCACACACACACACACACACACACACACACACACACACACACACACACACACACACACACACACACACACACACACACACACACACACACACACACACACACACACACAATCACTCAACTGTGTAATTAACTTACTACAATGAGATAAATAAAAAATGTGGTGATGCTCTGAAGAGTGAAAAAGCTGCTTTTTAAAATATCTTTTTCTGCTTCTTTTTGGGGAGTAAAACATCATGACTTGTCTGTCTGCATTTTAAGGAAATGTTTTCCTTAAAATGCAGACAGAGAGAGAGCCAGAGAGCAGCTTGTGATATATGAATACCAAAGTGTTACCTGTCTTGTAGTACGGGGAAGTAGTCCAGGTAAACTCTCCCATTGATACTGATGCGTCCAGACCCGCTGTCTCTCAAAACGACTGAGGAGTTAGACGTCTTTCTCCGGCCTGGGTTTGAACATAACACAAATACACTCAGGCCTGGGTTTGAACATAACACAAACACACTCAGGCCTGGGTTTGAACATAACACAAACACACTCAGGCCTGGGTTTGAACATAACACAAACACACTCAGGCCTGGGTTTGAACATAACACAAACACACTCAGGCCTGGGTTTGAACACACACAAATACACTCAGGCCTGGGTTTGAACATACACAAACATACTCAGGCCTGGGTTTGAACACACACTAACACACTCAGGCCTGGGTTTGAACACACACAAACACACTCAGGCCTGGGTTTGAACACACACAAACACACTCAGGCCTGGGTTTGAACATAACACAAACACACTCAGGCCTGGGTTTGAACATAACACAAACACACTCAGGCCTGGGTTTGAACATAACACAAACACACTCAGGCCTGGGTTTGAACATAACACAAACACACTAAGGCTTGGGTTTGAACACACACAAACACACTCAGGCTTGTGTTTGAACATAACACAAACACACTCAGGCCTGGGTTTGAACACACACAAACACACTCAGGCCTGGGTTTGAACATAACACAAACACACTCAGGCCTGGGTTTGAACATAACACAAACACACTCAGGCCTGGGTTTGAACATAACACAAACACACTCAGGCCTGGGTTTGAACATAACACAAACACACTCAGGCCTGGGTTTGAACACACACAAACACACTCAGGCCTGGGTTTGAACATAACACAAACACACTCAGGCCTGGGTTTGAACATAACACAAATACACTCAGGCCTGGGTTTGAACACACACAAATACACTCAGGCCTGGGTTTGAACATAACACAAACACACTCAGGCCTGGGTTTGAACATAACACAAACACACTCAGGCTTGGGTTTGAACACACACAAACACACTCAGGCCTAGGTTTGAACATAACACAAATACACTCAGGCCTGGGTTTGAACATAACACAAACACACTCAGGCTTGGGTTTGAACACACACAAACACACTCAGGCCTAGGTTTGAACATAACACAAATACACTCAGGCCTAGGTTTGAACATAACACAAACACACTCAGGCCTGGGTTTGAACATAACACAAACACACTCAGGCCTGGGTTTGAACACACACAAACACACTCAGGCTTGGGTTTGAACACACACAAACACACTCAGGCCTAGGTTTGAACATAACACAAATACACTCAGGCCTGGGTTTGAACATAACACAAACACACTCAGGCCTGGGTTTGAACATAACACAAACACACTCAGGCCTGGGTTTGAACATAACACAAACACACTCAGGCTTGGGTTTGAACATAACACAAACACACTCAGGCCTGGGTTTGAACATAACACAAACACACTCAGGCCTGGGTTTGAACATAACACAAACACACTCAGGCCTGGGTTTGAACATAACACAAACACACTCAGGCCTGGGTTTGAACATAACACAAACACACTCAGGCCTGGGTTTGAACACACACAAATACACTCAGGCCTGGGTTTGAACATAACACAAACACACTCAGGCCTGGGATTGAACATAACACAAACACACTCAGGCCTGGGTTTGAACACACACAAACACACTCAGGCCTGGGTTTGAACATAACACAAACACACTCAATTTGACCTCCGATTTCTTATCATGATGTGCTGAGATTGACAGCAATTGATGGATCCTAAATCCCGCCCCCCCTCAGTTACTGTTGCTATGTAGGTCAAACTTTTACAGCTGACAGTCAAACAAGACTGTCAATCAAACGTTCATATTTCAAAAACGACACACTGTATCACTTCTATTTGAACATGGTGAATGAGAGCAGAGGTAGCTGAAGGGTTTGATGTATAATGATGTATGTAGTGTTACAGCACAAACAAAGAGGTGGTGTGTGTAAAGTCTGCTAGAGCAGGAGCCTGGCCCTTCACACCAGAAGCCTTCTGTTTTGCTCTGCGCCGGTCACCATTTGTACTGACTTCCTGCCTGGCTGCACACAATCGCTTGCATCAAAAATAGAGCCAGATGTGAAAACGTCCGGTGTGTTTCGCATCGTTAAAGTTTTGTGAACTGTCCCGTTTTTTTAAATGTCTGAATTTAGTGAAAAGTGCAGCCTGGAAAGTCTGCTAGAGTGAATTGTGACATCACACACTCGAGGATGGCTCCATAGGCTGCTACAAGCATGCTCAACTGTTATTGGAGAACAGCACAAAAAGGGGTGGGACTTAGGAAGGTCAATTTCGCATGGCGGCCCCAAATGGGGTGACACCGTAAATGTGGACGATGCATGTAACCTGGTGGAAACTGGATACAACGTTGATATGAGGCAAGTACTATTTGTCGATGTATCTTGCGCATTCTATGGCCGGCCGATTTGAAATATATTGTCATGTCATGGTGTCTTTGGGTCATTTATAAACTAAATTAATCCTGTTCTTTTTATATAGATTTTTTTGGTACTGCTATTTTACATTGAAGTCAACGGTGAGTGGCTTATGTTGTCCCCTAAAAACGGGAGCGGCCTTCACGTTTTGCGAATGACTGGGATGTGCTGGTCTGGTCTATACCCAGAACATCATCAAGCACCATATTCCTCAGAAGTGAATTGCTTAGAGAGGCAGTGAAGAGGTTCAGCCAACGTTGGCAAGTCCAGCTTTCTGGAAAAATGTCAATCTGGCTTATGAATCGGCAAGCGAATGTAGGTGGTTTGAGAAGCACCTGTCTATGTACCATCTGCGGTGCTGAAGGCCACGCCCCTCTCGTCCCTCTGCAGCGGCGGCACCACCTGCTTCCTGGACTGTACCTCCAGTTGCCGGCGGTAACGCAGCACAAACTCCTCCTCCATGGAACAGTAAGGCAAGGACAGCAGGCGCTCCATCAGCTGGATGAAACGCCCATACTGGAGAAACACACACACATCAACCCGGATGCTGAAATTTGCCAGTGTAAAGGCCTATTCACTTAGAACAATAACTATATAACTATAACTCAATTTAAAAAAATCGCTCTAAGATGCAACCAAGAATATCATACTTCATTCATTATGCAACACTGCCCGGTCCTAGTTCTCCGAGCCACACATCTCCAAGGGAACAATTTATAGTTATCCTTATAGTAGTATCGTTAACGTTCTAAGTGTGAATCGGTCTTAAGTCTCAAATTCTACTAAATGCCTTGCAACAATCTGCACGTGGACTATATTCATCATTATACACTAGTTTTATTCTTCTTCTTTTTTAATTATTTCCCACATTTTAGAATAACAGTAAAGACATCAAAACAATGAAATAACACAAATGGAATTGTGCAGTGACTATTTTAGATTCTTTAAAGTGGCTGCCCTTTGCCTTGATGGAAATGGAAAGGCAAAGGAATTTCACTATTTATATTCGTTTGAGAAACACATTTTTAACATTTAAGCAGAAGCCTTTAGATCAAAATGGTTTTAAGAGAATGAAGAACATAGTACATTCAATCAGGTGTGTCCAAACATTTGACTGGCAGGCAGTGTATATTTACCAAATCACAATTTCCAGACGTAGAAACCCTGTCCACCTAGTGGTTGCTAGATTAATTGCAACGGCCCCACAATTGACATCTTATGAATATTATGATGCCATTAACAGAGGAGAGTGTGGGAGGGGAGCTGAGCAGAGATGGAGAGGAGAGCGGGACATGCTTACATCATAATCTGAGATGGTCTCTACTATCAACGCCTCCAGCTCCTCCTTCATCAGCCACCTGCTGCTGCCCAGAGAGCTGTGACAGACACACACACAGAGAGACTCACACACACACACACACACACACACACACACACACACACACACACACACACACACACACACACACACACACACACACACAACACACACACAGATTTTGCTCAGTACATGGATTGACAAGGAGTGCTGTTGTTTGTCATCAGTCCTACCAAGTGATGCTATCCTAGCCTAGGTAAACCCAGCCCCCACGTGACCTGCTCTCTCAGTTCCCAGTGACTGAGAACAGGTCTGAGAGCAGGTCACGTGGGGGATGGGTTTACCCAGGCTAATGCTATCCCTCCAGTCAAACAGTCAATTTAAAACAGTCCAAAGAAGTATACACCAGTGGTTATCAAACTTTTTCTCATTAAGCACCCCTAAAATTACACTAATTAGACGACGGACGGACGGCCATTTGATCCGATTTTGTCCCAGGGTCCTCATCTGATAAGATTTTGCTTTTAGATATTTTATTACAGAAAGTGTGAAACCCATGACCAAAATAGTCATACATTCTGTCATTGTGTTACTTATTTTATAGCCTGGTAAACCAGCCCGTCACGTGAACTCACATTTCATTTGGTTCTGCGAGATGGTCTGGCCCCAACTCTTCACCCAGTCCTTAGCAGGGGCGGGAGCATGGGCGGGCGTAGTTGCGTTGACAGACAAACGCCTTCAGCCAATCAGCGTACCAAAACAAGTGACGTCATCACAGGGCGCGGACCCCACTTTGAGAACCACTGGTATACACTTCCTAGTTTCGACTTGTTTCACTCTTTTACTGTATGCACTGAATATTAGGGGTGCATCGATTGCAATTTTGTTGGCCGGTTCCGATTTTTGAATAGTCTGACTTGCCGATACCGATTTTTGCCGATTCCGATTTTCTTTCTAAGAACAATAATTGACAGCTTACACAAAAAAAATGTGTACGGTAACTTTGTTTGAAAATTAAGATTCATATAACAATTCTTATCATTTGCATGAAGTAGGACCATCTCACTCAAACACATCTCAAAATAAAAGTGTTCCAGGTTACTGGACAGAGCTTTTTTGTGCAAATACAATGAATAAAACATTAAATAAAATCCAATAGCCTATATCCCACAGCTATCATGCATTTACTTTTCCAAAAGAAAACAGGTGCAACAGAACATCAAAATGTGATCCATGGACAAGGAGTTTATAGTCTGGCTCCAGACCAGTCCTCTTGAGTAGTAGGGGAAATGAGTTTATGAGTTAAAGTAACGATCTTCAGTCTGAATATCAGACGGAGTTTACACACAGTCCGAAATTTCGTATGCGTTTTTTTTAAATCTGCCATCTGAAAAAAGATGTTCAAGCACAGAAAACCTTGCACACTTGAGTCCGATGCATTTTTATTATTATGTCCGTCGTTCTATTCGCAATACGAAACAAATACCGTAAATTCCGGACTATAAGACGCACCGGTCTATAAGCCGCGGGACCAAAATTGACTATTTTTTTCTTCTATAAGCCGCACCGGTCTATAAGCCGCGGGTGTTTTGATGTTTAATTACCATATGAAAGGGTTCGTGCACAGAGAGGAATGTCGGGAAAGAGATGGCTGTTTGGGGAAGCTCCCATTTATTAACATTTCAACAAAACAAAACAAAAGTCAGGTCACTAATCCCCAGACAAAATCACACAACAATAGGCTATATGTGCAGCAAACCTGTAACCAGAGAAGTCAAGTCACTAATCCTCGTCTTCCTCTTCTTCCTGCGTACTGAAACCACCAAAGTCCTCATCTTCAGTGTCGGAAACGAACAGGTTCAGGGTGGCTTCGTCAACCACTCTCCTCTCTCCTTCATTGTCACTCAAAACCAACGAACTCCTCTTCGTCACTGTCGGCATCGAACAGCCTCTGAAGCCTCTGACGGCCCTCAGCGCCAGCTGTGGCGGCGTCATCCTCTTCATCCCGCAGCAGTCCAGCGTTTTGGAACCCGTTGGTGATTGTGGATGTTTTCACACTCCTATAATATTCCGTGCTGAGACAGTTCCTCCTGCTGCACCGTCCAACGCCTCACCATTGACTCATCGATGCCCAGGTTACGCGCGGCTGCTCTGTTTCCCTCTTTTAATGCGAGATTGACTGCTTTCAACTTGAAAGCTGCGTCGTGTGAATTTCTGCGTACCTTCCCCATGGTAAGTGAGAGTGTTGCTTCTACTGCTCGTTCTCATGCTGTCGAGAACGAGCAAAGCTTTTTTTTGGTGAAAGAATCCTCCAGGGCGCTTCTTGTTAACAGTCCGAGTGAGTGGCAGGTCGAACGTCAAAGGCACTTCATCCATATTTATGATCTGCTCCGGTTCGATGGAATATTCCTTGATCTTCCTTTGTGTGAATTCGCCGAAGTTTGTGATTTTCTCCTGGTAGTCGGGGGAGGGAGTTGATGGCCGAGTGGCCGTTTGCTTACCGTAATTACCATATGTAAGTGGTCACGCACAGAGGGGATTGTCGGGAAAGAGATGGCTGTCCCATTTACCGTATTACCGTAACATTTCAACAAAACAACATAACACAACACCACCGTTGTTTATTTTTACAGTGCACACAGTGTCCGCGGTGTGGTGAAAAGAGGGCAAGAGAGGAAATTAAAACAGAAGTGGATTTATAGTTAGAAAGAGTGCTAAAAAAGAGAGATTTTATTTGTATTTTTTTTTTTTTTTCTGAAAAAATCCATAGATAAGACGCACCGTTATATAAGCCGCAGGGGCCAAAAAACGGGAAAAAAGCCGCGGCTTATAGTCCGGAATTTACGGTAGTCTCTCCTGTATCCACGCAATACAACATGACTGACAGGCTGAGGCAGCAGCAGTGATGTGGAATGGAGAAGGCAGGTCGGGGAATCACACGACAATGCTCACGTTCACCTCACCAAGCCGGCTGTGGCTGTGCGCGGTGGCGAAGCACCGCTTCCCGGGGAGAGAGAGAGCAGAGAGAGGGGGGCCAGTGAGGTGAAGTGAGCCGCTTAGACCGGACTCCAGCCGAGCGGGACTCGGCCGCACCTCTGTCTCCACGGCTTATCTTCGACTTGCATGTGTGACAAACTGCGAGCTTTGTCTTCTTCACTGACGGTGAAAAAATTCCACAACGAGGAAGGTATGCTGCCGTGTGTGGTGTGGTGGCTGCCTGTCTCGCTGCTTTGGTTGTGCGCGCACATCACGTGAAAAAGGGGGGGAGCCAACCGGCACACAGAATCGGCTATGTAGACTGACCGGCGCAGGTCACCGGTCACGGCCGATCAGCTGAAAATCGGCCATTTCCGGTCACGTGCCGATCGATCGGTGCATCTCTACTGAATATAGTCGCTTGTACCAAAACATTTGCTTCAGTGAACTTTGGAATAAAAACACACTCTCAAATCAGAAACATTGTATCCTTGTTTTTTCATAGTGTGTGGGTTTTGTACCACTTCCTCAACAAACACAATTATCCACCCGAAAAGGCAAAAGATAGTGAAACTCACCAAAATGGTTTTATGGCAAATGGCAAAATGGTTGACAAAACACTGACAACTTTTCAACTAAAACCAAATTTGCTGCCTTCTTCTGGATTCTAAAAGCTCTCTCTCCACTTACATCTGCTTGGTGTCCAGGGAGAAGAGTCCCTTGCCTCTCAGCCGATCTTGGTGCTTCTCTATGTGCAAGACTTTAGCATAGGTTTCCTAGAAGGCACCAAAACATACAAGTTAAGATAACATAAGCATGAAGAATAAAAATATTCTAACAGACTATGATGAGACATTTAGTGCAATAAAAGCAGGGTTCCACTCACACACATTCCTACACACACCAACTCTGTTATAAAGGCAGATCCCCACATCCCTGGTGGATTTACCAGTGTGGAGGGGGGGGGGGGGGGGGGGGGGTTTGGATTGGGGGTGACCATGAGGGGTGGAGCCCAACTCCTTTTCTCCTCTCTCCTCTCCTTCCCCACAGGGAGAGCTGCCATGCAGAGCGAGTGAGCAGTCCATGTGCTGGGCAGTGGCCTCGTCTAAATTGGCATGGTGGAAAGCCTCTGTGTGAGGCTGTTTCTGGTGGGTCCTGGGTGGAGTTTAGGACCGTGGTAGACCTTGGAGAGTCTGAGTCCGAGCCTGTATATTTGGTGATATAACATTGTGTGACTAGAATAAAGAAATAAAGTCCGTAGGTACACTGAAAAATCAAGCTCCCGGACCGGTCAGTTTATTGAGTTGTTGTGATTTGGCGTTTTGAAATGGAATTGAAATGAGCAAGGTCAAGTCGGTTAGAAGTTCTAAATCTCTGTTTCGATAGATTTTCAGTTAATTGCCCTACAAGTGAGCAAAATGTAAAAACATTCAGACAAACAGAGGATAGAAGACTGGGACTCACACTATTGACACAGTATACAGTACCTATCTCAAAGCAACAAATCTTAATGTGTATTGTTACAAAGACTCCGCATCAACACCAATTCGCCGGCCGTCATTTGAGGCATATGCTAGGCCTTCGCGCACAGCTAGGTCCCTGGAAGCTGCGCCTGATTGACAGATCGCCTGTCCAGTGATCACGCAGCTTGCCGATCACAGACCAATAGCAGGCGGAGCTGCGGCTCTGGGAAACTCCCATCTCACGTGAGGTGCGGAAGGACTCAACCCATTCCCTCCCACTTAATTGACGAAAAATCAAGATGGTGACGGCCAACGTTTCAACTCCGCCAGGTAGAAGAAATTAAATTGGATACGTAGCTACGTTCATATTATTTATGTCTATGGTCCTGCCAAACCTCTCACCCTGAATGTGAACGAGAGTCTGGGTCTTTCAAACCCGTAAGGAACTCTAAAACAGTATATTTACCAGTAAACTACATCTAGTATCAACACAACAACGTCTGCCTAACTTACTGCCCAGTGCCCACCAACACTAAAGAGGCCTCAGACTGCCTCCATCCTCACTCCATGATGCCTTCAGGGTCTGGCTGCTTCTTGTGAGGTGGTCGTGTTACATGAATGAATCTCCACAAGAGGCCCTCACTAGATCCTAGATACCTTGGGAAATGTGTACATTCATTTACTGTACCTCATTTACAAGTCAATGTACACATTTATCATTTTCCTACATTTGCTGTGACACACCATGGTTCAATTCAATCAAATCCCAGTGCAGATTTTCATTCAAATGTAGACATTTAAAAAGCATGTCAGCAATCTGAGAATCCAAAGAGTCAATCGTCCCTCCTTTAGTGATCGTATCAGGCTTCCCTTTGACATGATGACTTGGAGGTGAATAGAGCTGCTATAGGCTGAGCCTGGAGCAAAACTGCAGGTAAAGAACTTGAGGGCAATGTGGCATGACGATGGGGCACACAGAGAGCCAGCCAGCCAGACAGCCAGACAGGAAGACAGACAGGAAGAGGTGGGCATGCTGGTCATGTCCCCAAGGCAGACCCCCCCCCCCCCCCCCGGGTGAGAACTCATTTCCCCGTCAATTATTCACCAGATGTTTGTTTAATTCCTTCTTGATAGAGTGTGCCTAATCCGCTGCCACTCTGACCAGCGACAGAGGGGTTGGCGGAGGAGAGGGGGGGGGCAGAAAAAGCAAACATCAAGCAAAAACCAATTTTCCTTGCAAAAAAAAGAAGTAATAGAAAAAAAGGAGAAGACGCTGGGAGGAGGGGAAGGCTTGGATAAGGGCTCTTTGCGTTACAAACATTGGCAAACACTGTGCCTTACAATGGCAGCAAATAATTTGCATGGATTGGCGGGATGAAAGAGGCAGAGAGAGGGGGTTTGTTGAGACGGTCAATATCGAGATACATTTAAGTCCAGCCTGTCACGGAGACTTGACTAGTTAACGGCTGCATGTTGAATGAGTGGCCTGGATCTTTGTATGCAGACTGAGCCCTTTGACTTCTGGGCCACGCCAGGAAGGTGGAATATATTGGAGGATTTAAATAAATTAATAAAGCAATTGGACTAATTTAAGTGAAAAGGCTCGCGTTGACAAACAAGGTGCAGCCGCACGAGTTTGCAGCGTTATTACACTCTTGGATGAAAAGGCCTAGGCTAGGTATTTCTATCTGACTGGAGGTGGGGTAAAAAAAGGAGGGGTGCGTGTGTGTATGTGTGCGTGTGTGTGTGTGTGTGTGTGTGTGTGTGTGTGTGTGTGTGTGCGCGTGTGCGTGTGCGCGTGTGTATGTGTGTGTGCGTGTGTGTGTTCCCCAGGGTCCTGGCCATAAAGGGCTCAGTGGAGCAGTGTGTAGGTTAATGTAGCACGCTGCCTGAGCCCCACAACAGCCCAGAGGAGGGCTAGGCGACCAGGCAGCCAGCTTTACACGCTGCTGCCCCTGAGGTGTGTGTGTGTGTGTGTGTGTGTGTGTGTGTGTGTGTGAGAGAGAGAGAGAGAGAGAGAGAGGGAGAGAGAGAGAGGGAAAGAGAGGGAGAGAGAGTGGGCGATAACATTGAAAAGAATACTTGAGTAGGGACCAGAGGTGGCAGTGGAGTGAGGAGGCCAGGGAAGAGAGGAGGTGGAGAAGGGAGGAGAGGAGGGGAATGGGAGGGTGAGAGGGAGGTGCAGACAGGCAGCAGCGCAGCATCCCAGACATGTCTGACATAGCTATTTAAAGCAACAGCAGGGGGTGCAGAATGCAGATTGAGGCTGCAGGGCACAGTGGTGGGTGGGGTCTGGGGTGTGCAGGGCACAGTGGTGGGTGGGGTCTGGGGTGTGCAGGGCACAGTGGTGGGTGTGGTCTGGGGTGTGCGTGGCACAGTGGTGGGTGTGGTCTGGGGTGTGTGTGGCACAGTGGTGGGTGTGGTCTGGGGTGTGCAGGGCACAGTGGTGGGTGTGGTCTGGGGTGTGCGTGGCACAGTGGTGGGTGTGGTCTGGGGTGTGCAGGGCACAGTGGTGGGTGGGGTCTGGGGTGTGCAGGGCACAGTGGTGGGTGGGGTCTGGGGTGTGCAGGGCACAGTGGTGGGTGGGGTCTGGGGTGTGCAGGGCACAGTGGTGGGTGGGGTCTGGGGTGTGTGTGGCACAGTGGTGGGTGGGGTCTGGGGTGTGCAGGGCACAGTGGTGGGTGGGGTCTGGGGTGTGCAGGGCACAGTGGTGGGTGTGGTCTGGGGTGTGCAGGGCACAGTGGTGGGTGTGGTCTGGGGTGTGCAGGGCACAGTGGTGGGTGTGGTCTGGGGTGTGCAGGGCACAGTGGTGGGTGGGGTCTGGGGTGTGCAGGGCACAGTGGTGGGTGGGGTCTGGGGTGTGTGTGGCACAGTGGTGGGTGGGGTCTGGGGTGTGTGTGGCACAGTGGTGGGTGGGGTCTGGGGTGTGCAGGGCACAGTGGTGGGTGGGGTCTGGGGTGTGCAGGGCACAGTGGTAGGTGGGGTCTGGGGTGTGCGTGGCACAGTGGTGGGTGGGGTCTGGGGTGTGCGTGGCACAGTGGTGGGTGGGGTCTGGGGTGTGCAGGGCACAGTGGTGGGTGTGGTCTGGGGTGTGCAGGGCACAGTGGTGGGTGGGGTCTGGGGTGTGCAGGGCACAGTGGTGGGTGGGGTCTGGGGTGTGCAGGGCACAGTGGTGGGTGGGGTCTGGGGTGTGCAGGGCACAGTGGTGGGTGGGGTCTGGGGTGTGCGTGGCACAGTGGTGGGTGTGGTCTGGGGTGTGTGTGGCACAGTGGTGGGTGGGGTCTGGGGTGTGTGTGGCACAGTGGTGGGTGTGGTCTGGGGTGTGTGTGGCACAGTGGTGGGTGGGGTCTGGGGTGTGTGTGGCACAGTGGTGGGTGGGGTCTGGGGTGTGTGTGGCACAGTGGTGGGTGTGGTCTGGGGTGTGCGTGGGTGTGTATCAGACATACAGAAGTGTGTGTGTGCATGCTTGGTATTAACATTGCTGTTATGGCCGATAACTATGTATGATATTTATGTGGATATGATCTGTATAAAAGCAAGTTACTATGATAATCAAATTGTGTACATAATGAAAAACACATGGACAAACTGAAAATGTAATCTAATCATAGATTTACTCCATTATGGGACGGCATTAGCTCGGGAGGTAGAGCAGGTCGGCCAATGACTCAAGGGTTGGCGGTTCGAATCCCGCTCCCTCCCAGCTGTTGTCGTTGTGTCCTTGGGCAAGACACTTAACCCTCATTGCCTCGTATGAATGGGTATGAATGTCTATGAATGTTGGTGGTGGTCGGAGGGGCCGTAGGCGCGAAATGGCTGCCACGCTTCCGTCAGTCTTCCCCAGGGCAGCTGTGGCTACATCACCCGTAGCTTACCACCACTGGTACGAATGGTGTGAATGAATAATGATTCCTGTGAAGCGCTTTGGGTGTCTAGAAAAGCGCTATATAAATCCAATCATTATTATTATTATTATTATTTTCTCTCAATATGAAAATGTTGGCCAATACCGATAACGGATATTAACATAACATTGCTGTTATTTTGCCCATCGGACCGATACCCATATATACTGTATAGACCAGGGATACTCAACTTGCTTTGCCCGGGGGCCACTTATAATTGCCTGGATTTAGCTGGAGTTCAGTCAAACTTTATTTAACGTTAAGTTTTCATTGTGAATTAGATAATGGCCAGGGGGCCACTCTGCACCCTATCACGGGCCGCATCTGGCCCCCGGGCCGTAAGTTGAGTATCACTGGTATAGACGGTTTTCACACAATTGTCAATCCTGTCCTAGGAGTCCTCCTGACAGTCCTGTCCTACTGTACTAGCAAACACTGCAACAGGAAGTGAGCAGACATGAGGCAGACAGGAAGGGTGGGGAGAGAGAGAGGGGATGACATGCGGCAAAGGACCACAGATGGGATTCGAACCCGGCTGGGCCGCGCGAAGGACTAAGCCTTAGTGGTCCATACTTTAACCAGGTGATCCACTGGGACGCCCCCAATTTAAAATGTTTATGTTGTCAAGTTAAAACTATCTACAGTATATAAGAAAGACTAACGTTGGCCGATACTGATATGATTGCGCCGATATATCGTGCATCCCTATTTCGTACTACTCTCTCTCACAAAACCACAGACAGACACAGACCTCTTCTCTATGGAACGTCTTTGAGCAAGGTCAGTGGCAGAGAGGAAGACAACAAAAGAAGTCTCCTCAGAGGTGAGTAGCAGCATTAATTCTGTAGCTCCGGCTCTGTGCGGCTCTGTGGGACTCCCCCCCCCCCCAACACGCGTGCACGCACGAGCACACACACACACACACACACACACACACACACACACACACACACACCCCCCAACACGCGTGCACTCACTCACACACACACACACACACACACACACCCAACACGCGTGCACACACACACACACACACACACACACACATTTCCCCCTAAATCCCCATGGAGGAGTCACTCCCCATGGCGGGACAAAGCCTGACAAGCCAGGCGTGCCACGCCTCAAATGTGATTCTGAGCCCGGACACAAAAACATGTCTGCCTTTTTTCTCACTGTAGCACCTGCATGTTTTTGTTTTGTTTTATATTTTTTGGGGGGGACGCACAGCTTCCACTCATCTGCACAAACAGCACCATGTTGATGTTGTTGTATAGGTGTTGACCTGAACTGCAGCAGCATTAATGGTGTAGCTTCAGTCATAGCTCCATCTCTCTGGGACTCCCTGAGGGGTCTCAGCTACAACCCCACCCCCACCCCCCCGCATGAAAATTGAAAATAAATACGTCCTCATGTTGTGTCACTCACGCTGACTCTGAAACATTCATCCGTCATTAAAGGTTTTCGGAACAGGTTCGATTTTCTGCGTTTTTCGCGAGCCGTTCGAACCATCTGTGTTTTCGGAAGACAGATGAAGAAAACGCATATGAAAAGAACGGACTGTGTGTGTGCAAAGAGCTTTAAAGAGCTCTTGTAATGGAAATGCAACGTGCCAAGCCAGGCCCGTACATGTGTATGGGCTATCTGTGTGGAAAAGAGGATAGGATGGTGCCTGCCCTCGGGGATGGCAGGCCTTCTCTCAACTCACTCTCTCTGCATGGGATATGACCCGAGGGGCAGGAAGCTCCGGCTGCCGCTGGAGGGGGGCGGTGGGGGGGTAGGAGTTGTAGGGTGGGTATAGGAGATATGGGGTGGGGGGTGTAGGAGATGTAGGGTGGAGGGGGGGGGGGGGAGCTTGCTTGCAAGATGGATAACCTCACGAGATCAAAAGAGATTCTCTCGACGTAATCCATCTTGTCATGCACAGGCAGTTAAGATGATTGGCCGAACCATGGCCGGCTCGACGAATCAGCGGCAGCCTTAGGCGGGCTTTCTGTGTGACGCACATGGTCTTTGTAGTTCTTTTCACTCGTCAACATGGCTGCCGCCGCGGAAGTGACAGGCAGTCTGAATGAAATTGAATGTAACGTTCCCAATTCTATGTATTAAATTCTAAAAAACGACCCTCAACATTTGGGAAGGCTAAGCCACACAACTACCGTAGTTTGTTATAATCGAACGTCATGCTTCGAAGGCGACTTTACGACGATGAGGACGGTGAGGACTCAATCACTCTTACAGGCACAGAGGCATGGCGATCTGATTGGTTGAAGTTAACACGCACCAGCGGTGATAGACAGATGGGTCATCCAATAACCTGCCAAGTAGCTTGGAAAAAGTGCCCGCCTCCGTCAGCGGGTTGGATTACTGCATTGCCAGATGAACTGGTTTAGTGAAACGTAATGTGGAGCTAAACCGTCCATCTGGCAGCGTCAGGTTAGGGTGGAGCTGGGTGAGACCTAAACAAAGATTTACCTCCACCTCACATAAAACCTTAGCCTGGTGGGCGTCCGGGTAGTTTAGCAGTATATCCCCTGCCTACCAACACGAGGGTCGCAGGGTCGCATCCCCGTGTTACCTGGTCGGTTACATGGTCGGGCGTCCATACAGGCATGATTGGCTGGTGTCTGCGGGTGCGGGTGGGAAGCCGTATTGGGGCTGTGTCCTGGTCGCTGCACTAGCGCCTCCTCTGGTCGGTCGGGGCACCTGGTTGGGGTGGAAGGGAACTGGTGGGAATAACGTGATCCTCCCACGTGCTATGTCCTGCCAGTGAAGCTTCCCGCTCTCAGGTGAAAAGAAGCGGCTGGCAACTGCGCATGTGTTGGAGGAAATATGGTGCTAGTCTACGGCTGTCCCCAGATCGGCAGAGGGTGGAGCAGCAACCGGGGCAGGAGGGGGAAAATTGGCCAAGTACAATAGGGGAGACAAATGCGGGGGGGGGGGGGGGGGGGGGGGGAATCAGGAAAAACATAACAAAAAACAGCCTGGTGAAACTAGAGCCGAGACTAGGTAAAACCATCCTGATCACATGACCTCACATTCTCTTTAACTGCAGGATCAGCAGTCTGGACTTCCTCCTAGAGTTCTTAACGGGCCTGAAAATTCAAACCCGACCCAACCTGAGCCTAGTAAGTTGAAGCCCGAGCCCGACCCGACCCGACCAGTTAGCATAAATTGTCAGTTGGGCTCGGGCTGAAACTGAGAACTCTGCTTCCTCCCGCCCCCCAGCCAGTTCCAGAAATTAGAATGTGGTCGGGACAATCAGGGACCTGCACTGTATGTTGACAACATAACCGGCCAATCAGGGACCTGCGCTGTATGTTGACAACATAACCGGCCAATCAGGAACCTGCGCTGTATGTTGACAACATAACCGGCCAATCAGGGGAAAACAGAAATGGTGTCTCCGGAAGCAACGAGCGGTAACGTTAATGTTAGTAGAGTAAACACAGCCATAAGTGCAGTTATTGCAGAAATAGACTCGAAAACAACAATTAAACAAGAACAGGAGTGTGAATACTGGAATAGCTTCTACTCCCATTTAGCTTGGGATATGCTCGTTTGGCCCATGTGTATTGTCACATCGAATGTATTATGCATATGTGTATTTCTTCTTTCTCTATTTTTCGTTTCTCTACTTCTTTCTCTCTCTGAAGATGATTGGAACAAGTAACCGAACAACATAACTTAATACAAAGATAACTATTGAAAAACTAAGAATTGATCTGCAATACCCATGATGATGACCTGAATGTTTATTTGTTTTTTGTTTGTCTTTTATTTTTTGTTTGTTTTTTGGATTTGTCTGTTCTAAAACAAAAACCTTAACACATTCACTGCCAGCCGTTTTTTTTTTTTACTGTAGGTAGCTTCTGCCAGAGGGTTTTTTTGAGGATTCTGGCTCATCTTTCAAGACCCGAGGATTCTTTTCTGCTAAGATTTTGTGAACACAAAATATCTCAAAAGAACTAATAGAATGTGTGCTTTCTCTGTCTAAAAGAGTTAGTTTGTAGAGTTAGTAGTTATGTAGGCATTAGCACTTGAATACAGCATGGTTTCAGCGTCTGAAAATTTAAGCTGAGATAAATAGCTTTTTGTGAAATTCGATAGAACAGTCACTTTAACCATTCATTTTTGGCATCAGTAAGACGTCAGACATCTAAACAATAGTTTTGAACAGTAATTTCCTCCATAACAGCAGGAAACCCCCCTCTCTTTCAAACTCCTCCCTCCGTGTGTGTTCTTCTTGGCTGCAGCGGGCGTGTCACAAGCGAGTTGCTGCTGGCGGCCGCTCTTTGGGCAAGTCTGGATGGGCTCGCTCGTTTCTTGGGATTTCGGTTGAGAGCTTTGATGAAGCTTTTGCGATTCTGGTCTTATTTATGCTGCGTGTTTCAAAGTGTGTTGCACCCATAATCTATTATGCAAATTTGCAATCCCCCACCGCCAGCAACCAGCGCGAAAACGAAAGCGTTTTCGCCAATCCATTTTACAGTATGAGAATGGTTTCATCGCGCGTTCCCCTGCAGTTTTGGCTGGGCTTTTTCTAGTTTGGAGAGCACTGTCGCCACTTAGTGGGTCGGTGGAATGGGTTGTACACGTTCGGTGGCTCCCATATTTATATAGAAGATGTAAAAGGGTTAGATGCACATCCCACCGTCAAAAAAAAAAAAAACTTTTTTTTGACGTATTAACACGTCATTTGCAGTCAACCGTTGGAATTTTTTTGACGTATTAACACGTCATTGGCAGTGAACGTGTTAAAAATAAAGTTACAAAAAAACAAAAACAAAAGAACAGGAGTATGCACCAGTGGAGATTCTCTGCGGAAAATACATTTTTGCTGTTCTTCTGACTCGGACTGGATTTGGCGATGCTTAGGGCTGGGCGATAAAACGATAGCAAAATATATCGCGATAGAGACGTCATCAATACAATAAAAAAAAAGGTTTGATAGGACGTTCAATAGCATGGCTGCATGAAAAAATGTCCCTTGTTAATAGAGCGTGCTACGAGTGACACGGAAACAGCCAATCATTTAAAGGAACACTCCGCCCATTTTCAACCAGCTTTGTATCATTAGAACATCAGTAGTATATCAGAAAACTGTAAACAGTTTTGAAGTCTGTCATTTAATTTGACAGTTATTGAGTGTTAAAGTGTGGACCAGTGACATCACTGGTCCACACTAACTCAAATTAATAACTCATTAACTCAAATCAACTCTCAATAACTGTCAAACTAGATGAATGATGAATAGTTTGACAGTTATTGAGAGTTGATTTGAGTTAATGAGTTATTAATTTGAGTTAGTGTGGACCAGTGATGTCACTGGTCCACACTTTAACACTCAATAACTGTCAAATTAAATGACAGACTTCAAAACCGTTTACAGTTTTCTGATATACTACTGATGTTCTAATGATACAAAGCTGGTTGAAAATGGGCGGAGTGTTCCTTTAACAGACA
>NC_139625.1:72857008-72894508 GCF_964638095.1 Poromitra crassiceps
AGAGGAAGAGAGAGGGACAGGGAGAGAGAGGGACAGAGGAAGAGAGAGGGACAGAGAGAGAGAGGGACAGAGGAAGAGAGAGGGACAGAGAGAGAGAGGGACACAGAGAGAGAGGGACACAGAGAGGGACAGAGAGAGAGGGACACAGAGAGAGAGGGACACAGAGAGGGACAGAGGAAGAGAGAGGGACAGAGAGAGAGAGAGGGACAGAGGAAGAGAGAGGGACAGAGGAGGAGAGGGACATAGAGACAGAGGAAGAGAGAGGGACACAGAGATAGGGAGACAGAGGAGGAGAGAGAGGGACAGAGAGAGAGGGTGATAGAGGAAGAAAGAGAGAGACTCCCAGTCTCAACCATACAAGTGAGCAGCGCTGTGACACAGGAGGGTGTCAAATTTTACAAATTTTGACAAGATAGTAAAATGAATCAAATTAAATTTTGAACACACTGGCTGATCAAAAATCAAAAGTATTTTTTTGTTTTCTAAAACTTGGCAGAAGGCGATCTACTCCCATGTCTTGAGACTGAATAATGTGGGATATTATGAAGCAGCGATTTCAAGCTAACTATAATCTGAGAAGTTATCCAAGACCAAGATCTAGAAAATCACATGGAAAACATTCAATATTTAATTTCTAAACTCATCCTTGTAATGTTATTTTGACCAAAACAGAGGCAGCAGCTAAAGTAACTAACCTAGGCTAGAGCTAAACATTAAGTTTGGATAAGAGGAGTTAGATGGTGTAGCAAGACTTGCCATTTAAATGCATTTTACAATACATTCCTACCAAATGTGATTATTATGGTATTATTTGTATTTTCGTCAGAGCTTTTTTGTTTTTAAATATCTTATGGCTCAGGATATGAATAATGTTCTTCATGATTTGGTTAAAATGGGATTTATTGAATGAATTTGAAGACCTCACAATACCGGACCGTGGCCCCTCATTGGACGACAGTGTGCAAAGTGGCCTGAGTGGAAGGACTTGAGCAATTGTGAAGTGAAGGAAGCCAATTTAGGACCAAGCCCTGTCGTGATGGGTTGACCAAAGTTAGTGCGAAACAGTCTAAAACTGACCGTAAAAAGGGTATTTTTGAAAATGCAATCATTTTAAATGTAACACTCAACAGTTTAGCAATAGCTTCATTAAACCTCTTGGATCTTATATGTATAAAAAATAAATTAGATATATAATTCCTATAACAGGGGGCCTTTAATAGTGACCCCAGTCATACTTTATTGATCTCCATGGGAAGATTTCTCTTATCTTGGCCCCCTCCAGGGAGGTCAGAGGTCAAGCTCAGCTATAGAGTAGTGACCCTGGAGCAGGCAGGGATTCAGAAAACTAATATTTCACATGAACATTTTAAATAAATAAATAGGCATGATAATAAAATGGTAGACATTTTGTTTTTTCCCTGTCCCTATCATCTCGAGACGCCCTAGGGGGTCGCAAACCCCCAGTTTGAGATGAGCTGCAGTTCTGTTGCCACAAACTTTTCATAATGCTTTAAATCATGCCAGGCCCTAAACTCATCCATCCACAGGCTATAGCAGCTGGTACACTGCAAAGTTTACTTTGACCACTTTTACTAATTCACCAGCCAAACAGGTGTCTAGAAGAGAAATGATCCTCCCACGGCGATTGGTTACCTGTCAGATAAACGTTCCAGTCACAGGAGGTGTTTAGCGGCGTTTGGCTGGCGGCTAGTGTTTAATTTCTCACCCTGGCTCCAAACATCCTTTAGATTTTTCCTGGGTCTTTATCACCGTCACAGCTGAAAGGCTTTGGACTCCCGAGTCAGGGAGGAGGGAGCAGCAGCTCTGCCCTGCTCTGCACTCCTCCAGTCGGCCCACATTTTCCTCTTTCCCTCCCAACATGCGAGGACGAGACGCGAGCCGTCACTTTGGCTTTCACAGCCCGGCACCAACGGCTCTCTTCATTACAGAGAGGACGTTGGGGAACGGCTCTCTTCATTACAGAGAGGGACGTTGGGGAACGGGGACGGGGGAAATTGGGAAATCAAGCTAAACGATTGGAGCAATGTGGGCTAATGTAGTGCCAAAATTTGAAATTTAAGCATGCGCCGGTGTTTTTGTTTTGAAGGCGTTGCTAATATCCCTGACGCAGCACATTAGGCAGACGTGCTGCCCGTGGAATCGGACACAGCTGACAGCGGAGGAGCCTGCCAACAGGGGGCGAGCCACTTTATGGCAGCGACCACACTGATGCGCTGTCTGTCTGTGTGCACGTTGTTTTCAATTCAATTCCAATCAGAGCTGTCCACATCAGTCTCTGTCAGATTTCTAGAGAGTTAGAACCAGCTGAACTCTTTCTGGGAGGATCTGTTTAGCCAATGACAGGCATTCCTATGTTTCCTTCATCTTTTCAAGTGAAAAAGATCAAACATTGTGATGGTTGTAGGAAGAAATGCAGCGATGAACCGATTTCACTATTAACCACGGGTTAAAATGTCACGGTTTTGTGACCGTAAAGACTCAGCTACACCGAGTGTTTCCGTTTTCACTCTCAGAACAGGGACATTATGGTACTGTGGAATTTAAAGGACATTATGGTACTGTGGAAGTTAAAGGACATTATGGTACTGTGGAAGTTAAAGGACATTATGGTACTGTGGAAGTTAAAGGGACATTATGGTACTCTGGGAGTTAAAGGACATTATGGTACTGTGGAAGTTAAAGGGACATTATGGTACTGTGGAAGTTAAAGGGACATTATGGTACTGTGGGAGTTAAAGGACATTATGGTACTGTGGAAGTTAAAGGACATTATGGTACTGTGGAAGTTAAAGGGACATTATGGTACTCTGGGAGTTAAAGGACATTATGGTACTGTGGAGGTTAAAGGGACATTATGGTACTGTGGGAGTTAAAGGACATTATGGTACTGTGGAAGTTAAAGGGACATTATGGTACTGTGGAAGTTAAAGGGACATTATGGTACTGTGGGAGTTAAAGGGACATTATGGTACTGTGGAAGTTAAGGGACATTATGGTACTGTGGAAGTTAAAGGGACATTATGGTACTGTGGGAGTTAAAGGACATTATGGTACTGTGGAAGTTAAAGGGACATTATGGTACTGTGGAAGTTAAAGGGACATTATGGTACTGTGGAAGTTAAAGGGACATTATGGTACTGTGGAAGTTAAAGGGACATTATGGTACTGTGGAAGTTAAGGGACATTATGGTACTGTGGAAGTTAAAGGGACATTATGGTACTGTGGAAGTTAAAGGACATTATGGTACTGTGGAAGTTAAAGGACATTATGGTACTGTGGAAGTTAAAGGACATTATGGTACTGTGGAAGTTAAAGGGACATCATGGTACTGTGGAAGTTAAAGGGACATTATGGTACTGTGGAAGTTAAAGGACATTATGGTACTGTGGAAGTTAAAGGACATTATGGTACTGTGGAAGTTAAAGGGACATTATGGTACTGTGGAAGTTAAAGGACATTATGGTACTGTGGAAGTTAAAGGGACATTATGGTACTGTGGAATTTAAAGGACATTATGGTACTGTGGAATTTAAAGGACATTATGGTACTGTGGAAGTTAAAGGGACATTATGGTACTGTGGAAGTTAAAGGGACATTATGGTACTGTGGAAGTTAAAGGGACATTATGGTACCGTGGAAGTTAAAGGACATTATGGTACTGTGGAAGTTAAAGGACATTATGGTACTGTGGAAGTTAAAGGACATTATGGTACTGTGGAAGTTAAAGGGACATTATGGTACTGTGGAAGTTAAAGGACTTTATGGTACTCTGGGAGTTAAAGGACATTATGGTACTGTGGAAGTTAAAGGGACATTATGGTACTGTGGAAGTTAAAGGGACATTACGGTACTGTGGAAGTTAAAGGGACATTACGGCACTGTGGAAGTTAAAGGGACATTATGGTACTGTGGAAGTTAAAGGGACATTATGGTACTGTGGAAGTTAAAGGGACATTATGGTACTGTGGAAGTTAAAGGACATTATGGTACTGTGGAAGTTAAAGGACATTATGGTACTGTGGAAGTTAAAGGACATTATGGTACTCTGGGAGTTAAAGGACATTATGGTACTGTGGAAGTTAAAGGGACATTATGGTACTGTGGAAGTTAAAGGGACATTATGGTACTGTGGAAGTTAAAGGGACATTATGGTACTGTGGAGGTTAAAGGGACATTATGGTACTGTGGAAGTTAAAGGGACATTATGGTACTGTGGAAGTTAAAGGACATTATGGTACTGTGGAAGTTAAAGGGACATTATGGTACGGTGGAAGTTAAAGGGACATTATGGTACTGTGGAGGTTAAAGGGACATTATGGTACTGTGGAAGTTAAAGGACTTTATGGTACTCTGGGAGTTAAAGGACATTATGGTACTGTGGAAGTTAAAGGGACATTATGGTACTGTGGAAGTTAAAGGGACATTATGGTACTGTGGAAGTTAAAGGGACATTATGGTACTGTGGAAGTTAAAGGGACATTATGGTACTGTGGAAGTTAAAGGACATTATGGTACTGTGGAAGTTAAAGGACATTATGGTACTGTGGAAGTTAAAGGACATTATGGTACTCTGGGAGTTAAAGGACATTATGGTACTGTGGAAGTTAAAGGGACATTATGGTACTGTGGAAGTTAAAGGGACATTATGGTACTGTGGAAGTTAAAGGGACATTATGGTACTGTGGAAGTTAAAGGGACATTATGGTACTGTGGAAGTTAAAGGGACATTATGGTACTGTGGAAGTTAAAGGGACATTATGGTACTGTGGAAGTTAAAGGGACATTATGGTACTGTGGAGGTTAAAGGACATTATGGTACTGTGGAAGTTAAAGGACATTATGGTACTCTGGGAGTTAAAGGACATTATGGTACTGTGGAAGTTAAAGGGACATTATGGTACTGTGGAAGTTAAAGGGACATTATGGTACTGTGGAAGTTAAAGGGACATTATGGTACTGTGGAAGTTAAAGGGACATTATGGTACTGTGGAAGTTAAAGGGACATTATGGTACTGTGGAAGTTAAAGGACATTATGGTACTCTGGGAGTTAAAGGACATTATGGTACTGTGGAAGTTAAAGGGACATTATGGTACTGTGGAAGTTAAATGGACATTATGGTACTGTGGAAGTTAAAGGGACATTATGGTACTGTGGAAGTTAAAGGGACATTATGGTACTGTGGAAGTTAAAGGGACATTATGGTACTGTGGAAGTTAAAGGGACATTATGGTACTGTGGAAGTTAAAGGGACATTATGGTACTGTGGAGGTTAAAGGACATTATGGTACTGTGGAAGTTAAAGGACATTATGGTAAAATGGTAAATGGTCAAATGGTCTGCATTTATATAGCGCTTTTATCCAAAGCGCTTTACAATGAGTAGATAGTCTACATTCACCCATTCATACACCAATGGCGGCAGGCTGCCACGCAGGGTGCCTACACACCATCGGGAGCAATTTAGGGTTAAGTGTCTTGCCCAAGGACACAACGACAGCAGCTGGGAGGGAGCGGGGATCGAACCGCCAACCCTTGCGTCATTGGCCGACCCGCTCTACCTCCTGAGCTAAAGCCGTCCACACTGGGAGTTAAAGGACATTATGGTACTGTGGAAGTTAAAGGGACATTATGGTACTGTGGAAGTTAAAGGGACATTATGGTACTGTGGAAGTTAAAGGACATTATGGTACTGTGGAAGTTAAAGGACATTATGGTACTGGGAGTAGAGTGTGCACACTTGCTCTCAGTCTGAATGGGGGGGGGTAGAGTGTGCACACTTGCTCTCAGTCTGAAGGGGGGGAGTAGAGTGTGCACACTTGCTCTCAGTCTGAAGGGGGGGGAGTAGAGTGTGCACACTTGCTCTCAGTCTGAAGGGGGGGAGTAGAGTGTGCACACTTGCTCTCAGTCTGAAGGGGGGGGGAGTAGAGTGTGCACACTTGCTCTCAGTATGAAGGGGGGGGGGAGTAGAGTGTGCACACTTGCTCTCAGTCTGAAGGGGGGGGGGGGGGAGTAGAGTGTGCACACTTGCTCTCAGTCTCTCGTAGACTTGCTCTCACTAAGTTCAAGTTCAAGTTTATTCGTATGTCCCAGAAGGGCACTTTGGGTTGCAGCAAAACATAAAAACAGGCATAACATCACGCAACATCCTGGATAAAAACATAAAGTGCAGACACAGTTAAACACAATATAAGTACAAAGTAGCAGTTTAAAGTGCCAGTGTGGTTTAAAGTGACCAGTGCAAAGTGCAAGGCTATAGGCCAAAGTGGTCGTTTTGACACTCAGCACTACACAATTACAAGAAATAAAAAGCTACAACAGTACATATTGTATAAAAGAACGCAGCAGACCAAAGGCCAAAGTGGTCGTTTTGACACTCAGCGCTATTCATTACAAGAAATAAAAAATGCTACAATAATACATATTGTAAAAAATATATATTTTCTTTAGACTCGCATTTTTTCGCACGTTTTGGTCCCAGTGAAATGTTATGCAATCTCTCCTGTTTCTAAATATATCTGTGCCATTTGGTTTGAACCAGTAAAACTATTTTTATATGCATTTTACGAAATGTGTATGGGAAAATAAATGGCGGATGAAAATCTCTGGTACAGTGCTGAAGCAGGAAGTAGGCGGTCACTTTGCCTCTCTGTGGGACACGGTGGTAACGGTCTTGCCTCGCACTCTCACATCACAGAAAGAAAGTCCTGGGTTAGATTCTCGCCTGGGACGCTGTTGGCAGTGGGGGTATGTCTCTCCATGCATTCGGTGCCTAGTGCCCAGGTGGCCTATCTCGTGAACAGGGACTTTCTGTGTGGAGGAGTTTGCATGTTAGCTGCCCACTGCTCCTGGCCAGCCCATGGAGGACGAGCCAGGATGGGGGAAATGCGAAGGACAAATTTCACTGCGCCTCTAAGCATGCGTGTGTGTGTGTGTGTGTGTGTGTGTGTGTGTGTGTGTGTGTGTGTGTGTGTGTGTGTGTGTGTGTGTATAATGCGTACTGTATGTGCATGCATTGATGCATTGCAACAAATAAAGACAGTGTTGTCAATCCTGTACCTTAAAAAGCTATACTAAACTGGATATGGGTTGAATTATCATTGTGTTATAGCAATCGGTGATAGAAAGCAGAAAAACAGACATTTATTTATATGAAAATGGGAAAAGGTTGCAATGAAATTGCTTGCCTCTTCTACATTCCCTCGTGCAACTGCCACAACTGCATCATGGAAGTGTATGCTTTTGGGTTAAAACTTCACATCAAATTTTCAGGAACTAAAACAAACAGCCTTGTTTTCAGATTGATCATCATGTATTTTTTCTAGTTTATTCAACTGGCCTTGAAAAGGTTTGGTAAGCACAAGGGTTGTAGAATTTTCTTAAAACATGTACCGTAAATTCCGGACTATAAGCCGCGGCTTTTTTCCCGTTTTTTGGCCCCTGCGGCTTATATAACGGTGCGTCTTATCTATGGATTTTTTCAGAAAAAAAAAAAAAAAAAAAAAAAATCTCTCTTTTTTAGCACTCTTTCTAACTATAAATCCACTTCTGTTTTAATTTCCTCTCTTGCCCTCTTTTCACCACACCGCGGACACTGTGTGCACTGTAAAAATAAACAACGGTGGTGTTGTGTTATGTTGTTTTGTTGAAATGTTACGGTAATACGGTAAATGGGAGCTTCCTCAAACAGCCATCTCTTTCCCGACAATCCCCTCTGTGCGTGACCACTTACATATGGTAATTACGGTAAGCAAACGGCCACAAGCCCATCAACTCCCTCCCCCGACTACCAGGAGAAAATCACAAACTTCGGCGAATTCACACAAAGGAAGATCAAGGAATATTCCATCGAACCGGAGCAGATCATAAATATGGATGAAGTGCCTTTGACGTTCGACCTGCCACTCACTCGGACTGTTAACAAGAAGCGCCCTGGAGGATTCTTTCACCAAAAAAAAGCTTTGCTCGTTCTCGACAGCATGAGAACGAGCAGTAGATGATCATGAGGTGGTTTTTCAGACGTGTCGATATAGCAGTTTATCGCAAAAGTGTAATGGAAACACATTTTTCGCATTTGCACGTCATGTGACCCATATTATCCCTTGGAAAAGGAGCGGAAAATAAGTTTGGTAAGTAAGGTTCGATAGCCGTGTCAAAACCTCCGCAGCAAGTGGAAAACTTTGAAGCAACGCTACCTAGCAGAAAGACGAGTGTTGTGCAAAAGCGTAGCCGGGCAAATTAGATAATGTTTAATGGCAGAAATCGGTCCATGGTGACAGCAGGCTGCCTGTGTGCGCGCATTTGGCACAGCGGCGAGATGAGAGGATGAAAAGCACACACTGGTGCGGTGGTGCTGTCTGAAGTGAATACAGTGACTGTGAGTAGGCTAATACATTGCACACGTTTCAGGTGCAATTATAGAACCAAATCAGCCTTTTCCCCCCTCCATCTCTAAATCGGACCAGTTGTAGGCTATTAGGCTACCTTTTTTCCTCTGCCTGTCGCGCTGACTGCATTCACGCAGCCAGCAACATTTTGCGACTCATTTTCTTTTGAATTGATAATCAGGCTCGTTTATATGCATTGTAACTTCATGTTGGGATTTCCATTGACCATTGGTTGGATTTGAGCATGCAGGGGACGGGATATGGGGCAGATCCCCGTGCGTAATCACTGTGGCAGCTGCTGCAACGGGGAATCACTCAAACGCAACTTCAATGGAAACGCCTACAAGTCGCAATTGTACATTGTCGAAGTTGTAGAAATATCGCAATTCTTTTGCGAAAAACTGTAATGGAAACACAGCTATAGATGAAGAGGAGTTCGTTGGTTTTGAGTGACAATGAAGGAGAGAGGAGAGTGGTTGACGAAGCCACCCTGAACCTGTTCGTTTCCGACACTGAAGATGAGGACTTTGGTGGTTTCAGTACGCAGGAAGAAGAGGAAGACGAGCATTAGTGACTTGACTTCTCTGGTTACAGGTTTGCTGCACATATAGCCTATTGTTGTGTGATTTTGTCTGGGGATTAGTGACCTGACTTTTGTTTTGTTTTGTTGAAATGTTAATAAATGGGAGATTCCCCAAACAGCCATCGCTTTCCCGACATTCCTCTCTGTGCACGAACCCTTTCATATGGTAATTAAACATCAAAACACCCGCGGCTTATAGACCGGTGCGGCTTATAGAAGAAAAAAATAGTCAATTTTGGTCCCGCGGCTTATACACCGGTGCGTCTTATAGTCCGGAATTTACGGTAATCCTTTAAGATAGAACATGAAAATCTGCTCACACACGTGTGCGCACATGCACGCACACGCACGCACGCACGCACGCGCGCACGCACACACGCACACACACACACACACACACACACACACATTTAAATACTTTTATTTGGATCCAAAGTAAGGCAAATATTAGAGATCCAAATAGTTTGGAAGAAGGTTGCAGTACAGTACAGTATATAGAACCAGACACTGGATGCATGTGCTTGTAAACACTGGGGAAAAAATAGTGTAGCGGGATGGTCGCTTATAATGGATGCAAGCAGGATATGTAAACATGTTTAGCACTCAAGACACACACACACACACACACACACAGAGTCACTTACATCTATGTCCTCCTGAGTGAAGGACTCTGGGTCTTCTCCCATCATGTTGGCCAGCTGTCGTTTCCCCATGTTGAACTCCTCCACCTGCTTCTGGATGAACTCCACTGTGAACTTGGGCGGCCCAGCCGCCGCCAGATTCTTTCTGTGGAGGGCCACGCTCACACAGACCTGCCTGCTCAGGACCTGTGGAGGGGGAAACGTGCTTACTACGATATTCACAAGCATTTTTCCCATATTGAAGGACAGTATATCACGAGTTCAAGTGTGCTAAGGTTAGACTGGAAATTACTCTGACTCAGTCAAAGGATCCAGTGGTTAGGAGTGTAGCACCCACAGTTAAAACAGGGAGGAAGTGGAACCCAAAGGAGGCAGTACAGCAAGCACAGTCAGCTCTTAGACACAGGAATATCATAGGTCAGGTGCAGCATGGGCGTGGAGGCTTAGGGTTGTGCATAGGGAAACCTGTGTGGAACAAGGCATCAGTAATAGAAAAGAGGAAGATGGTAGTTGAAGAAGTACATAGGCAAGAGGAGGCAGTAAGATGTACTAAGGCAGTGTCGCAGGCAAAGCAAGGACAGTGGGTGAACTGGGAGAGTGTAGAGAAGAGAAAGTTGAAGTGGAGAGAGTTGTGGAGCATGGAGGCCAGCAGAATTAGATTTATTCTAGGGGCTACTTATGATGTGCTGCCATCTCCCCAGAACTTAAATCAGTGCTTGGGCGAGGATGGTGCCTGCCCGTTGTGTTCTAGTGTATGTACACTGAGGCATATACTGTCAGGGTGTAAGGTCAGTCTCTCCCAGGGGCGATACACCTGGCGTCACTCACAACCAGGTGTTGAAATGTTTGGCAGCTGCAGTTGAGGAAAAGCGGCTAGAAGTAAATTCTCTAGTTGCTAGCAAAGAGACTAGACAGATCAAATTTGTACGTGAGGGAGAAAAGATTAGACCAATTAAGGTCAGGCACAAGTTAGGGCAGCTAAGTGTAGGTGGAGCCTGGGAAATGAGGGTTGACTTGAATTAACAGCTAGTCATCCCAGCATATATAGTTAGCACCCGGCTACGTCTGGACTTGTTACTGTGGTCTGAGGTAGAGAAGATAGTTTATTTTATCGAACTCACAGTCCCCTGGGAAGATTGAGTTGAGGAGGCTTATGAGCGCAAGAA
Source organism: Poromitra crassiceps (assembly GCF_964638095.1). Classification (NCBI taxonomy): domain Eukaryota; kingdom Metazoa; phylum Chordata; class Actinopteri; order Beryciformes; family Melamphaidae; genus Poromitra; species Poromitra crassiceps. The sequence goes on from NC_139625.1 coordinate 72,867,806, forward strand.
AGCTAGGTATGCTGAAATTGCAGCAGAGGCAGAGCAGCGAGGTTGGAGGGCTCGAGTGCAGCCTGTAGAGGTGGGCTGCCGTGGTTTTGTGGCAAAGTCCGTTATTGCCCTACTAACCGAGTTGGGCATTCGGGGACGGAGCCTGAAGCTTGCGGTTAGCAACATGTCTCAGGCAGCAGAACGAGCAAGTGAATGGCTGTGGCTAAGGAGGAAACATGCTAGCTGGGGAGCTTGCTAAGGTAAGATTGATTGTTTGTTGTTGGTCATGATTGACGGTTCGCATCAACAGGGCTGAATCATTGACAGTGGTGGTGTAGTTAGGAATGTCATACCGAACCGACCTGGATAGATAGGCTTAGATAGTGAGCTAATATGCAGTTGTGCGGTGGTAGCATGGAGGGGGGTGTTTCCAGGACGCTGGATTACACTGTTAAGCCTTCTTGAGGTGTCGTGGGCCTAACTTAACGAAACATCGGTGAAGGAAGGTGCCCACTTGAAAGCCCCAATGACATGCTATACTGCTGTTGGCTAGGGTAGGTAACTGGTGATTTGTGTCTTGTTTATTAGTTTGTTAGCCTGTTAACTTGTTTTATTCTGGATTGGGCTTCTAAATGTGTTTTTCCTCGGATTTTGGCACAAGGGATAGTAACATCTTGTCCTGTGTATTAATTAATACGATATGGCTTACATAAAACATGCAACCACATGTTCAAAAATCTAAGTAATTTTCACCCCATTCTCATCTCATTTTGTCCGTTTTTTAAATACAATTTGCTTGTTATTGTCGGTTTAGGTAGCACAATCTACTCTTGAGTCTCAAGTGTAGAATCTGCTGCAGATGCTAGATATCGATAACGCTTTCTTGTGCCTCTCAAGTCTTGAAAAGGCACAAGAAACGCTAATATTCTGCAGCATACTGTAGCTACATTACAATAAACTAAGTTACATCATTGTAACCTGTAACGTGCTACACCATCATAGGGCTATCTTATAATGATATTATCCAAGTTCATTATTTTGTAATAATTGTCTCGGTTACTATCGGTTCTCATTTGTACTGTGATTTTGTCTTCATCGTTGCACTTCAGCTTATTTTGGAATGTTTCCATTCAATACAATGAATGACACTCAATCTGCACGACTCGAGTGCTATTGTGAATAAAGATTTAGCTAACGTTTACTGAAGAAAGAAAGGCATCATGCTATAGCCTCAACGCGAAGAATGACTGATGAGTCTCGCGTTGAGGCTAGCTATACTAACTTGTGGTACAGCACCATTAATAGCACAGCAGCAGTATTGTAGGAAAGCGTCTACTAACGTTAATCTGATTTAGATTGTGGGGATAAATTCAATGCTACACACACTAGTACAGGCTAGTTAAAATATCTCTGTCATGACAGCTCCAGCTGACAGGCGCTGCAAGACGATGCTAGTTCAAGGACGTCAACACTTTAGCATCGTAGTTCATTTCTATCTGATAACGTTCGTTGCGATCATAAAAACTAGAGCATATCATTGGTAAAAATCCCACACACCTGTCGGCCCAACTGCGACGTGACTGTGTTTATATTCGAGGTGCAATTCCCACATCTTCCGAGAAAGGATCCCACAATTCGCACACAGGAGGCCGCCATCTTTGCCGACCACGGTGACATCACACCGGAAGTTCCTCCGTGTAAGGAAAACGGATATTTATTTTAATTGTATTTTTTGACTTAATCATTTTACACCGACACATCGACATTCCTCATTCTAGAAATTATCCAACAAACATGAATAAAATATACATGGACCAAACGTGACAAGCCAAAGCAAATGCTGCCTTCAAGGACTGCTCATAAGCATCATTATACAACAGGTAGTTCCGGCCGGGCAATTTGATTGGACAAGAGGGATCCTAACAGTGCCAATATTTCATAATGCACTGGCGCTTCACTGTGTGTAGATCACTCCGCTTCACAGCTGCCCTAATCAACAAAATGCTTCACAGCTGTAGAGTAGACAGTAGTAAAGTAGACAGCCTGCAGTTAATTAGGCCGATTAGGCTACATTTTCGGCAAAGCAGAAAGCTGAGGGAACTATTTTTGTTGGCGGAGGAATAAATAGAGAAATCATATATTTTCTCAGCTTTTTGTCATTTTTTTAATCAACTTTGTTTAATATAACTGTTGTATAAAAGCAATATCACACTAATCTTCGGCACTCGGCCTGCGGCCTCGTGCCTACGACCGAATCACAGCAGTGTCGATATTAGCCAACAACCGCACTCCCTCTCGTGTGATATTGCTTAATTATCTGCTACTGATGATGATGAGATTACATACAAAGTCAAGGCAAACGTGAGAGCAGACCCCGGGTGGCGCGAATGAAGGGAAATTTATGAATTTTGCAATATTCGCTGCATTTGCTCAAGTTGAAATGTTTCAACTTTGGTGGTCAAACAACATTTACGTGGTCAAATTTGAGCAAGTACCACGATCAGCACAGCAGACATAAGGAGAGGCAAAAAACATTATTGGCCCAATCAAACAACATTGGGAAACTAACAGATCAATTCATGTTATCATAACCAAATCTTACTATATTATTATTATTAGTAATATTCAATTCACATGTAGATTTAGCCATTGTGATGTTACTTGATAGTTATTGTTACCATTCTGGCTGGTCAGTTGCCCCCCCCCCCCCCCCCCCCCCCCCCAGTCTTTTGTAGAATCAGGGTGGAGATCTGGCCACAACTACAGCACAGATGTTGAACCACATGTTTTGGCCATGGAAAGTCTCCATCATGAGAATGAAATACTACTTCATGTAGCCTAATGTGGAGGAGCCACCATCATAAGCAGCTTCTGGTGTAGCTGTATAGGCCTATGTAAATACACACCGGTAAGTATCGCACATCATTTAAACTCAAGAGCACTTGCCCTTGCCAGTGACATAAACTTAATCTTAACACCTTAAGTGCCATAGCCGAAATAATTCGTCTTACATAATCCAACGCTTAAGTGCCAGAGCCGAGTTTACTCGTCTTACATAAACATTTTTTTTTTTTGACGGTGGGACATCAATCAACAACTTTTACATCTTCGAGATCACTATTGGAGCAAGATAATGTGTATAATCTATTTTACCGACCCACTAAGTGTTGACAGTGCTCCCCCAGACGACCGAAATCAAAGAAAAAACTGCCGCGGAAGCAAGCCGTTCAAGGAAATGGCGTGGCGATTTTACAGTAATCCATTCAAGACTTGTCTTGCCTGACAGCGGCCGCGCACCGGCAGCAGCACACAGAGAGCGGAGAGCGATTTGCAAAATAGATCATAGGTGAAACACACTTTGAAACACCTCAGAAAGGCCAGAATCAACATCTGCCCATCGCCCACGCATTCCCCGGCCCATCTTGACTCGCACAAGGAGCGTCCGCACGCAGGCAAGCAGGCAGGCAGGCACACAGGCAGGCAGCAGCAAAAGCGCTTCTGACACGCCCGCTGTACAGCCAGGAGGAAGGAGGAGAAGACACACGGAGGGAGGAGTTTGAATGAGAGGGGTGTTTCCTGTTGTTATGGAGGAAATTACTGTTCAAAACTATTGTTTAGAATGTCTGACGGTCTTACTGATGCCAAAAATGAATGGTTAAAGTGACTGTTTCACAAAAAGCCATTTATCTCTGAATAAATTTCCAGACGCTGAAACCATGCTGTACTCAACGGCTAATATCTACATAACTACTAACTCTGCAAACTAACTCTTTTAGACAGAGAAAGCACACATTCTATTAGTTATTTTTAGATGATTGGTGTTCATGAATTCGTAACAGAAAAGAATCCTCGGCTGTTCTAAAATGAGCCAGAATCGTCAAAAACACCCCTGGCACAACTTACCTACAGGAATGAAAACATGGCTGGCATTTTAAGGGAAATACCACCATTTCCTTTCATGGCTCCTTCTTTTCAGATTAGACTATTCATTCAGTTTCCATTTATTGTATTTTCATAGTGATAATTGATGAAAACCGTGGCAAAATACAATGATAACAAAAGACAGGAAGATGAGGAAAAACTATAAATGTGTGCAGGTGAGATTAAAAAGCTCCTCAAAGTTTTTTTTTTTTTTTTTTTTTAATCTATAACCTATCCCTTTAAAGCAGATACAATATAGAAACAAACAAAAACAAAACAAAAGGAAACAAACAAGAAAAAATGAAAAGGCAAAACTGGACTGGATAATTGAAACCAAATGACATCAAAGCACAGCATGGTGGAAATAATGCATGAAATGACAACTATGGAAATACAATGAATTAAAAAGGAGACAATCAATCATCAACATTTCACTATAGTGACACACAGGCCACTTCACATTACATGGCTTTATTTCATTTCTCAGACATCAGTCGACATCACAGTGTTACTGCTGATTGAACCCTTGTGTTGTTCACTTATGGTCATGGAGAATCCAAACATTCTGGCCACATGCTAAAAGCCAAAAAAGCTGCAATGATCCAGTACACTAAAACTATTCCGTATGGCCTCTTCTAAGAGCAAAGGTTGCAAATGAACACCAGCCACCGGCTGGATCCTGCTACATCTTTGGCTACGTCTGTCAAGTTTGTCTGCACCATCAGGTAACAACTATTCATTGGAGGTGGAATTCAACTCCAAGCCTACAATGAGTGGTTATTGATTCCGCAGTTACTGCTGCAAATACTAACATTGTAAAATGTAAATCAAAAGAAAGATGCACACATCCAAAAGATATAGGTGCTGCAGACGATATCAAATGAAATACAACAGAAGATCCACACGTAAAAATACTCCCATAATGTAATGTCCAAGGTATAGGCCGGTAAGGCCACCATAAGATAAATGCAGGGGCGGTCTTATCATTAACCAGGTAAGGATGGCTGAGCTCTTTCCACAATCAGTTACACTTTCTGCCCAGTACAACCACAGTTTTCCACTGATGGACACAGTTGGAAGCTCCTGGATTGAGTGCCTTGCTCAAGAGCACCTCTAAGGAAGTGATTTAGGAATCGGATGGAGAGAAAACTTCTCATTCACTTTGCCCTTATGAACCTCATGGTCACAAGCTGGCTTCTATAATATCTGACTTACCGCTGCCTTGCTGCGGACAGAAAAAATCTGAGACCAGCTATTATTTGGGATTGTCAACCTTTACTTTTTAAGTTTTGTGGGACAGCTTGAATGACTCAAAAATCTGGAGTAAATCTTGTCGTGTATTTTTGTCCTTACAGAGGTCATGAGCAATGACATAAGACAAGGTCCTGTATGTACTCACTTTACATCTGACTTGCCTCTGAAATACTTAAAAGAAGAAATTCAAATCTCTGTTTTTGCCCATTTCATTTGAAGCAAGATTCAAGAATTTTATAGTTTATAAACAAACACCCGATGGACTCATCAGACATTGGCTTGAATGGGAGCAGTTGCTTTGAGTATTGGTGATTGAAATTTTAAAATTTACAAAAGAAATGGATGAAAAATCAAGTAAAGCTAATAAGGAAATTGATCTTTTTAGTGGCAACTTTGGGCTCAGTGGGCAGAACATGGGTTTCACTGCTCACTAATTTGTCCACACCCATTCAAAGTAATACATTTGTTTCGGGGTCAAAGTTCAAAAACATGGGTTCTTATGCAAGTTGGAAAGTATGAAAAAATATGCCCGTGTGTTGCGAACTTGCGAGGTATAGAACAAGTGCAGGTAATGCCAAGAAATTCAACAGTACAAATTCCTTCACCAAATTTTGTCTTAACAAAACCAGTCATAAAGCTTATGATCTGCCTGGATTGTATACTTCTAATATTGTTTTGTCTAAATACTTCTAACATTAGTTATTTAATTGGTCTGTAGTGTAGGGTCTAAAGACTTCACCTACAGTAGGACTTAACATTAGTTATTTAATTAGTCTGTAGGGTCTAAAGACTTCACCTATAGGACTTAACATTAGTTACCGTATTTAATTATTCTGTAGTGTAGGGTCTAAAGACTTCACCTATAGGACTTAGTTATTTAATTAGTCTATAGGGTCTAAAGACTTCACCTATCCACCTTATTTTTGGATGCCCCACTGTAAAAAAAATAATTGTGTGTACAAGGTCCGGTTTAACGTGACTTATTGTTGCAGCTTGCCATTTCCTTTGTTATACTTGGCTGCAGACCCAAATTATAAACCGGAAACTGGAGTACGTTATAAAAGTTATAAATATAGTCACGTTATAAACAACTAACCAACGCTGGGGGCTCCGTATGGAAACAGTGTTACTCGAAATGGTTAAAAGTTAAATCAATTTGGTCATTCAGTGGTGTTTTACTGCCATGTAAAGTAACTATCATGCTAGCCGCTAGCATTAGCCACAGTAGCCGACTACCCACAATGCATTACGTTATCCCAGCACCCGAACGACACGGCTGTAGAGCAGAATGGCTCTGCTGTAAAATCCTCATAGACGTGTTTTTTGTCAAGTTAAAACAGTCTATTACACCGGAAGCGGAAGAAGCACCCATCAGGCATCATGGCAGCTAGAAAGGTGGATAGGACCCACTTAACATTAGTTATTTAATTAGTCTGTAGGGTCTAAAGACTTCACCTATAGGACGTAACATTAGTTATTGAATTAGTCTGTAGTGTAGGGTCTAAAGACTTCACCTAGGACTTAACATAGTTATTTAATTAGTCTGTAGTGTCTAAAGACTTCACCTACAGTATAGGACTTAACATTAGTTATTTAATTAGTCTGTAGTGTAGGGTCTAAAGACTTCACTTATAAGATGTAACATTAGTTATTTAATTAGTCTGTAGTGTAGGGTCTAAAGACTTCACCTATAGGACGTAACATTAGTTATTTAATTAGTCTGTAGTGTAGGGTCTAAAGACTTCACCTAGGACTTAACATTAGTTATTTAATTAGTCTGTAGTGTAGGGTCTAAAGACTTCACCTATAGGACGTAACATTAGTTATTTAATTAGTCTGTAGTGTAGGGTCTAAAGACTTCACCTAGGACTTAACATTAGTTATTTAATTAGTCTGTAGTGTAGGGTCTAAAGACTTCACCTAGGACTTAACATTAGTTATTTAATTAGTCTGTAGTGTAGGGTCTAAAGACTTCACCTATAGGACGTAACATTAGTTATTTAATTAGTCTGTAGTGTAGGGTCTAAAGACTTCACCTACAGTATAGGACTTGACATTAGTTCTTTAATTAGTCTGTATAGTGTAGGGTCTAAAGACTTCACCTAGGACTTAACATTAGTTATTTAATTAGTCTGTAGTGTAGGGTCTAAAGACTTCACCTAGGACTTAACATTAGTTATTTAATTAGTCTGTAGTGTAGGGTCTAAACAAAGACTTCATCTACAGTATAGGACTTAACATTAGTTATTTAATTAGTCTGTAGTGTAGGGTCTAAAGACTTCACATACAGTATAGGACTTAACATTAGTTATTTAATTAGTCTGTAGTGTAGGGTCTAAAGACTTCACCTACAGTATAGGACTTAACATTAGTTATTTAATTAGTCTGTAGTGTAGGGTCTAAAGACTTCACCTACAGTATAGGACTTAACATTAGTTATTTAATTAGTCTGTAGTGTAGGGTCTAAAGACTTCACCTACAGTATAGGACTTAACATTAGTTATTTAATTAGTCTGTAGTGTAGGGTCTAAAGACTTCACCTACAGTATAGGACTTAACATTAGTTATTTAATTAGTCTGTAGTGTAGGGTCTAAAGACTTCACCTACAGTATAGGACTTAACAAAAAGTATCCAAGTTGATCAGATATAGGTCCTAAACTAAGCATAGCAGGATGAGTGACAGCAAGCATCCACTCTGCTGAAGTGCTCTTCTGCTAGATTCTCCTATGGGGATCAATGCATTGTCAGTTTTGTGTCAGTGAAGAGGTTGCAATGTAAATAGGCCTACATGCTGTATCTTCCCTTTCTGACAGCCATTCTAAAAGTGGCAGAGGTGGAGGTAATTTCCAAGAAAAGAGTTGTATGTCTACATGAGTGACAGCGGACAAGTTTTGTGCTGGTAGTGATCTGCCTCAGGTTGGTGTATGAGCTCGACTAATCACAGCTGAAATGTAGAAAACGACCAGGAGTTTGCCTGCATGTGCCACAAGACGGGGAATTCACAACCACGTCAAAGACATATTTCAGCTCCTCCAGTCTCAGGATTTCCAGCTGTCAACTTTTCATATCCCACAGTCCTGCTGCAGATGTGGATGAGGCTATAATTCAATTTTCAAATCTATGTGGTCATTAATGTCATTCAAATCTGGGAGTGGAAATCCATAGAGTAAGGATCATATTGAACCCCCATTTGAACCCTCCACCAATAAAAGTGTGCAGTCTCTCATTTGTGCTTACTGCTATACTAAAATCAGATTGCCCCTCCCATTTTTTGTAACAGATTCAATCTGTCATTAAACAATCCAAAATCACATGTATTTATTTTTTAAGCTATTTATTTATTTGAGAGAGAGAGAGAGAGAGAGAGAGAGAGAGAGAGAGAGAGAGATACACAACAAGTTACTCTTGACTGTATTCTTAAATCAATTTGGATGCTATACAGTAAACCGCAAAGTGCAGAGATGCTTCATTTACTCAATTGTTCAAGTTTGATTATTTAAATTTGGTGCTGGAAAAGATGGCACACTTTTTTAATCAATATGATCAATATCATCGCTCACAGACATTAAGATAAACCTGCTGCCTCCCTGCAGAAAGCAGATATTTCAGCATGGGATCTGTATACTGTACATACAAATGAATGGCATGCACAGAAAACCGGTTATTTATATGGAATTGACCCGTTATTACTAGATCAAATATTCAGAAGAGTTAAAGTCAATCATCTTACTTCAAAACGTATCGCAAAAGATAGACTCTTTATTCTCGCGCTCCCTGCATGCAAATCCAGTGCAGAACCACCACAAGTCTTCAGTGTGGTGTGACTTCTACTGCCGTGGTGTCTTTTATTTTGCTCATCCCATCCTTATAGATACATACAAAAAGCAGAAGAGCAGCCTGTAGGTTATAGCTCCAAAACCTAAAAGACTATGAAACTATTTATTTCCAAGTCTCAAAGATCTGAGATGGAGATGTGACATGACATGTACATGTGGAAAGGATCAAATGTCCTTGGATGAAGTGTCAAGGATGAAGGTGTACTGAAGTCAGCCCAGTCGCCTGGATAAAATGTTGGCATTTTAGGTTTCTGCAAACGTACCAAACCAAAGGTATGTTGCATATCAACATTTCTATAACAACAGCCTCAGCCTGCTATGGAAATAGCATTTTGTGTCGTGACTGGGGTGGCGGATGGCCTTGGCAAGCCTTTGCCTCTGACACCAGACGCATCCCAGTGTGTTCAAAGTCTATAATTTGAACCGTAAGTCACATGTAAAGTTCATAACCCTAACCTTAACCAAGATTTTAGTTTTTACTTGCCAAACCATCATAACCAAAGTTGTTTTATTTGCGTAACGTTTTCAAATTAATGTTGGAAACCCAGTGATCTTTTTAAATTAACTAACATTTTCAAATGTAGGTTGGAAACGCTCCTAAGTTCAGAAAGGTTGAGATTGCCAACATTATATTGCGACTGGGTTGAGTTAGTAAAGTATAGGCTATTTGAGTCCCCACTTTTGCTTTAAAATATGACCCTCTATCCTGCATATCTGTGTGTGTGTGTGTGTGTGTGTGTGTGTGTGTGTGTGTGTGTGTGTGTGTGTGTGCGTGCATGCGTGCGTGCGCGTGGCGTGCGCGTGTGACATGCGTGCTTGTGTGTGTGTGCGTGTTTGTGGTACAGTAGTAGGCCTACGCTGTGCTTACAGATCAATGCTGTGTGTCTTCACTTAGATTACTTTGATAGAGTTGGAACAGGAGCACGGGGAGATTAATCACAGTGAAGGGGCAGTGACTCGCGGCCCGTGCCAGTCGATACGGCCGCCTGCTTAACTTGCCCTGCGGAGGGCTGTCGTCAGGCGGGTGATAAACAGTGTTTGGCCTGCTTTTTAGCCACGAGCGGGCTCCTGCTCACCAAGACAAATAGTTTAGAGCCAGCCTCTCTGATTCACAGTGGGGGGTGAGAGGTGGCACATTAATCATGTGTCCGCCGTGGTCCGTCTCTGACAGCTGAGCCACGTGGGTGCGTGGAGATATTGGCCCGGGCTGGCGAGCGCAGTGTGGACTTAGGTAAACTCTGCAACACAGTGACTCGACATTCAGATGACTGCAAACAAGACACTCTCTATCCCATTACACTGCTTATTAAAGGGCCAAATTGCTGATTTTCAACCAGCTTATTACAAAATCGGTAGTATCCTACAATAAGAATGTGACGTGTCTGTGTGTGTGTGTGTGTGTGTGTGTGTGTGTGTGTGTGTGTGTGTGTGTGAGAGAGAGAGAGAGAGAGGGAGAGAGAGAGCAGGATCGTGTTCGGCCACAGCTATGCCATTTTACATGCGATCGCGCTGAATCTTCCAGCAAATGTAAAGAGCACCCCTGCGGTTTGGATTAGGTAATTAGGGCCGATTAAATGGGCAAAAATGGCTAATTAGTGGCCAAAATCACTCAAGACAGGTTCAGCACCATGGAGAGCTCCAGAGTGGATACTCCACAGGCGAGCAGAAGTTCTATAGAAGTCTATTGGACTACCCTGCACGTTGTGGGAGTTCTATAGAACTCTATTGGCCTACCCTGCATGTCATGGGAGTTCTATAGAAGTCTATTGGACTACCCTGCATGTCGTGGGAGTTCTATGGAAGTCTATTGGATTACCCTGCACATTGTGGGAGTTCTATAGAAGTATATTGGACTACCCTGCACATTGTGGGAGTTCTATAGAAGTATATTGGACTACCCTGCATGTTGTGGGAGTTCTATAGAAGTATATTGGACTACCCTGCACGTTGTGGGAGTTCTATAGAAATATATTGGACTACCCTGCATGTTGTGGGAGTTCTATAGAAGTATATTGGATTACCCTGCACGTTGTGGGAGTTCTATAGAAATATATTGGACTACCCTGCATGTTGTGGGAGTTCTATAGAAATATATTGGACTACCCTGCATGTTGTGGGAGTTCTATGGAAGTCTATTGGATTACCCTGCACATTGTGGGAGTTCTATAGAAGTATATTGGACTACCCTGCACATTGTGGGAGTTCTATAGAAGTATATTGGACTACCCTGCATGTTGTGGGAGTTCTATAGAAGTATATTGGACTACCCTGCACGTTGTGGGAGTTCTATAGAAATATATTGGACTACCCTGCATGTTGTGGGAGTTCTATAGAAGTCTATTGGACTACCCTGCATGTCGTGGGAGTTCTATGGAAGTCTATTGGATTACCCTGCACATTGTGGGAGTTCTATAGAAGTATATTGGACTACCCTGCACATTGTGGGAGTTCTATAGAAGTATATTGGACTACCCTGCATGTTGTGGGAGTTCTATAGAAGTATATTGGACTACCCTGCACGTTGTGGGAGTTCTATAGAAATATATTGGACTACCCTGCATGTTGTGGGAGTTCTATAGAAGTATATTGGACTACCCTGCACGTTGTGGGAGTTCTATAGAAATATATTGGACTACCCTGCATGTTGTGGGAGTTCTATAGAAGTCTATTGGACTACCCTGCACATTGTGTGAGTTCTATAGAAGTACATTGGACTACCCTGCACGTTGTGGGAGTTCTATATAACTCTATTGGACTACCCTGCATGTCGTGGGAGTTCTATAGAAGTCTATTGGATTACCCTGCACATTGTGGGAGTTATATAGAAGTCTATTGGACTACCCTGCATGTCGTGGGAGTTCTATAGAAGTCTATTGGATTGCCCTGCACATTGTGGGAGTTCTATAGAAGTATATTGGACTACCCTGCACGTTGTGGGAGTTCTATAGAAGTCTATTGGACTACCCTGCATGTCGTGGGAGTTCTATAGAAGTCTATTGGATTACCCTGCACATTGTGGGAGTTATATAGAAGTATATTGGACTACCCTGCACATTGTGGGAGTTCTATAGAAGTATATCGGACTACCCTGCATGTCGTGGGAGTTCTATAGAAATCTATTGGATTGCCCTGCACATTTTGGGAGTTCTATAGAAGTATATTGGACTACCCTGCATGTTGTGGGAGTTCTATAGAAGTCTATTGGACTACCCTGCACATTGTGGGAGTTCTATAGAAGTATATTGGACTACCCCTGCACGTTGTGGGAGTTATATAGAAGTCTATTGGACTACCCTGCATGTCGTGGGAGTTCTATAGAAGTCTATTGGATTACCCTGCACATTGTGGGAGTTATATAGAAGTATATTGGACTACCCTGCATGTTGTGGGAGTTCTATAGAAGTCTATTGGATTACCCTGCACATTGTGGGAGTTCTATAGAAGTATATTGGACTACCCTGCACGTTGTGGGAGTTCTATAGAAGTCTATTGGACTACCCTGCACATTGTGGGAGTTCTATAGAAGTATATTGGACTACCCTGCACGTTGTGGGAGTTCTATATAAGTCTATTGGACTACCCTGCATGTCATGGGAGTTCTATAGAAGTCTATTGGATTACCCTGCACATTGTGGGAGTTCTATAGAAGTCTATTGGACTACCCTGCATGTCGTGGGAGTTCTATAGAAGTCTATTGGATTACCCTGCACATTGTGGGAGTTATATAGAAGTATATTGGACTACCCTGCACATTGTGGGAGTTCTATAGAAGTCTATTGGACTACCCTGCATGTCGTGGGAGTTCTATAGAAGTCTATTGGATTGCCCTGCACATTTTGGGAGTTCTATAGAAGTATATTGGACTACCCTGCATGTTGTGGGAGTTCTATAGAAGTCTATTGGACTACCCTGCACATTGTGGGAGTTCTATAGAAGTATATTGGACTACCCTGCACGTTGTGGGAGTTCTATAGAAGTCTATTGGAGTACCCTGCATGTCGTGGGAGTTCTATAGAAGTCTATTGGATTACCCTGCACATTGTGGGAGTTATATAGAAGTATATTGGACTACCCTGCATGTTGTGGGAGTTCTATAGAAGTCTATTGGATTACCCTGCATGTCGTGGGAGTTCTATAGAAGTCTATTGGACTACCCTGCATGTTGTGGGAGTTCTATAGAAGTCTATTGGATTACCCTGCATGTCGTGGGAGTTCTATAGAAGTATATTGGACAACCCTGCATGTTGTGGGAGTTCTATAGAAGTCTATTGGACTACCCTGCACATTGTGGGAGTTCTATAGAAGTATATTGGACTACCCTGCACGTTGTGGGAGTTCTAAATAAGTCTATTGGACTACCCTGCATGTCATGGGAGTTCTATAGAAGTCTATTGGATTACCCTGCACATTGTGGGAGTTCTATAGAAGTCTATTGGACTACCCTGCATGCAGTGGCGTGCCTGACCAAGTTGGTGCCCTAGGCAAGATTTTTGCTGGTGCCTTCCCCCCTCCCCCAAAGAAAAAATAATAAAAATTATATCGCACCTGATTCCACCACTGCAGTGCAGGCTCAGAATCGCCCCTCCCCAGTGGCGAGGGTAGCGCCGAAGAAAATTTGACATTTTTTGGACTTTCATCCATGTTTAGAAGAATATTTAATTTTAAATTAACATTAGGATTATACTGTTGTGATGTCATTATTCAGTATCTTCTCCTTTTCTCACTCACTTTCATGTAAGCACCTGCTCTCCCTTTAGTCGTTTTACACTACAACAGACAGCAACACAGGCATAAACAAAATAAAAGCTTGGTACACAGCAAGCAAGCGAGTATCCACTGTTAGCCAGGTCAGATAACGTTATCGTCGACAATGACGAGCACTTTCTTGTAAAACATACCTGGACTCCAACAAAGAAAGCTTCAGATAGTTTTCTCTCCTCCGAGCGCTGGAGCCACTTAGGTCTATAAGACCCGCAGACGTTAACGTAATTCCCTGGAATGCGAGACTTAACGAGCCAGTTACATGGCGTTGCATTCTTAGACATTGCGCTTGCTTTTATTTGGTATGTTACATACAATTGGCTAAATTATTAGTTAATTCAGAGTTAGATGATATTGGAGCAGCCAGCCATTCTTCTTCTTCTTCTTCTTTTTTGGAGTTTTATGGCAGTTGGCAAACATACTGTATGTATGTGCATTACAGCCAGCCATTTTCTTTTTCTTTTTCTTTAGCCGGAAGTCGTCACACGACCACACAACCGGGTCAAATGGGCGTGGCTACATAAGGTGAATAAGTGACGTCCGCTCACTTTGCCCCATAGATATATATACTTTGCCCAGATTGAGTGACATGCTGTTAATTGTCTGGCTAAAACAGTGGCGGAGCAACAAATAATGGAGGATATATCGCACAGTGGAGCTGTGCCAAGTCGGCTCCTTCCCCCTCTTTCCTCAGGATGGAGTAGCAGGGAATGGAGGGCCTATAATCCCAGCGAGCTGAAGCTTTGCTCCATCATCATTTCCATGGCGCTTTACGCTGATTCCCTAATATCCTTAGCGCCCTGCGCAGGGATAAGCCCGCCGTGCCCAAACATGGCTGTCATGCCTATAAACCCTTCACGGCTCTAAACCATCCATTCTGGCTGCTTCACAAACATGGGGACTCAAAGGGCCACTTTGCTCAAGCTCATTTACTCCTTTAAAGCGTATTTATTTACCCTTAGTGCTGTGTTGGAAGGGATCTCCAATACACTCACAATACACTCACAGCAGCTTTTAGAAATAGCCTATTTGAGTGTAACTGGTCATTTCTCTGTTTAATCGCTGTGTGCGTAAATCTGAAATATACTGTGTCATCTGTTTTTCTTAATGGCACATATACTGTCTACACATGCTGATCTGGCATGCATGCACTACACAATATGTGTGACGCACTCGTGCAGGCATTGCTGGACAAAACACATTGAATCATATCATATCATTACAAACCCTGGGTCTGGGTACCACAATGGCTTATTAGTGGAGGAAATGTATTTCATTAAATAGCGTGTATTGCCCACACACACCCCCCCCCCCCCCCTTCAAAACAAATTAGAGAGAGAGAGAGAGAGAGAGAGAGAGAGAGAGAGAGAGAGACTAGGACACCTATAGCAACATACCTTGGTTGTGTTCAGGTTCAAAATGTATTATTTTGGGGATGATTGTCTCCCCACAGGCATTGGTCACATTCTCATTTTAGGGCAAACAGATTAACTGAGAGAAATACGACCTTTATAGACGGTAAGGGTTAAGAGGTCTATCCCCTGTCTGTTAACTCTACCAGGGTTAAGAGGTCTATCCTCTCTCTGTTAACTCTACCAGGGTTAAGAGGTCTATCCCCTGTCTGTTAAATCTACCAGGGTTAAGAGGTCTATCCCCTGTCTGTTAACTCTACCAGGCTTAAGAGGTCTATCCTCTCTCTGTTAACTCTACCAGGGTTAAGAGGTCTATCCCCTGTCTGTTAACTATACCAGGGTTAAGAGGTCTATCCCCTGTCTGTTAAATCTACCAGGGTTAAGAGGTCTATCCCCTGTCTGTTAACTCTACCAGGCTTAAGAGGTCTATCCTCTCTCTGTTAACTCTACTTCCAGGGTTAAGAGGTATATCCCCTGTGTGTTAACTCCAGCAGGGTTAAGAGGTATATCCCCTGTGTGTTAACTCCAGCAGGGTTAAGAGGTCTATCCCCTGTGTGTTAACTCCAGCAGGGTTAAGAGGTCTATCCCCTGTGTGTTAACTCCAGCAGGGTTAAGAGGTCTATCCCCTGTGTGTTAACTCCAGCAGGGTTAAGAGGTATATCCCCTGTGTGTTAACTCTAGCAGGGTTAAAAGGTCTATCCCCTGTGTGTTAACTCTAGCAGGGTTAAGAGGTATATCCCCTGTGTGTTAACTCTAGCAGGGTTAAGAGGTATATCCCGTGTGTGTTAACTCTAGCAGGGCTAAGAGTTCTATTCCCTGTGTGTTAACTCCAACAGGGTTAAGAGGTATATTCCCTGTGTGTTAACTCCAGCAGGGTTAAGAGGTATATCCCCTGTGTGTTAACTCCAGCAGGGTTAAGAGGTATATCCCCTGTGTGTTAACTCTAGCAGGGTTAAAAGGTCTATCCCCTGTGTGTTAACTCTAGCAGGGTTAAGAGGTATATCCCCTGTGTGTTAACTCTAGCAGGGTTAAGAGGTATATCCCGTGTGTGTTAACTCTACCAGGGTTAAGAGGTCTATCCCCTGCCTGTTAAATCTACCAGGGTTAAGAGGTCTATCCTCTCTCTGTTAACTCTACCAGGGTTAAGAGGTCTATCCCCTGTCTGTTAAATCTACCAGGGTTAAGAGGTCTATCCCCTGTCTGTTAACTCTACCAGGCTTAAGAGGTCTATCCTCTCTCTGTTAACTCTACCAGGGTTAAGAGGTCTATCCCCTGTCTGTTAACTCTACCAGGGTTAAGAGGTCTATCCCCTGTCTGTTAAATCTACCAGGGTTAAGAGGTCTATCCCCTGTCTGTTAACTCTACCAGGCTTAAGAGGTCTATCCTCTCTCTGTTAACTCTACTTCCAGGGTTAAGAGGTATATCCCCTGTGTGTTAACTCCAGCAGGGTTAAGAGGTATATCCCCTGTGTGTTAACTCCAGCAGGGTTAAGAGGTCTATCCCCTGTGTGTTAACTCCAGCAGGGTTAAGAGGTCTATCCCCTGTGTGTTAACTCCAGCAGGGTTAAGAGGTCTATCCCCTGTGTGTTAACTCCAGCAGGGTTAAGAGGTATATCCCCTGTGTGTTAACTCTAGCAGGGTTAAAAGGTCTATCCCCTGTGTGTTAACTCTAGCAGGGTTAAGAGGTATATCCCCTGTGTGTTAACTCTAGCAGGGTTAAGAGGTATATCCCGTGTGTGTTAACTCTAGCAGGGCTAAGAGTTCTATCCCCTGTGTGTTAACTCCAGCAGGGTTAAGAGGTATATCCCCTGTGTGTTAACTCTAGCAGGGTTAAGAGGTATATCCCCTGTGTGTTAACTCCAGCAGGGTTAAGAGGTATATTCCCTGTGTGTTAACTCCAGCAGGGTTAAGAGGTATATCCCCTGTGTGTTAACTCTAGCAGGGTTAAGAGGTCTATCCCCTGTGTGTTAACTCTAGCAGGGTTAAGAGGTATATCCCCTGTGTGTTAACTCTAGCAGGGTTAAGAGGTATATCCCCTGTGTGTTAACTCTAGCAGGGCTAAGAGTTATATTCCCTGTGTGTTAACTCTAGCAGGGCTAAGAGTTATATTCCCTGTGTGTTAACTCCAGCAGGGTTAAGAGTTATATTCCCTGTGTGTTAACTCCAGCAGGGTTAAGAGGTATATCCCCTGTGTGTTAACTCTAGCAGGGTTAAGAGGTATATCCCCTGTGTGTTAACTCTAGCAGGGTTAAGAGGTATATTCCCTGTGTGTTAACTCTAGCAGGGTTAAGAGGTATATCCCCTGTGTGTTAACTCTAGCAGGGTTAAGAGGTATATCCCCTGTGTGTTAACTCCAGCAGGGTTAAGAGGTATATCCCCTGTGTGTTAACTCTAGCAGGGTTAAAAGGTCTATCCCCTGTGTGTTAACTCTAGCAGGGTTAAGAGGTATATCCCCTGTGTGTTAACTCTAGCAGGGTTAAGAGGTATATCCCGTGTGTGTTAACTCTAGCAGGGCTAAGAGTTCTATTCCCTGTGTGTTAACTCCAACAGGGTTAAGAGGTATATTCCCTGTGTGTTAACTCCAGCAGGGTTAAGAGGTATATCCCCTGTGTGTTAACTCCAGCAGGGTTAAGAGGTATATCCCCTGTGTGTTAACTCTAGCAGGGTTAAAAGGTCTATCCCCTGTGTGTTAACTCTAGCAGGGTTAAGAGGTATATCCCCTGTGTGTTAACTCTAGCAGGGTTAAGAGGTATATCCCGTGTGTGTTAACTCTACCAGGGTTAAGAGGTCTATCCCCTGCCTGTTAAATCTACCAGGGTTAAGAGGTCTATCCTCTCTCTGTTAACTCTACCAGGGTTAAGAGGTCTATCCCCTGTCTGTTAAATCTACCAGGGTTAAGAGGTCTATCCCCTGTCTGTTAACTCTACCAGGCTTAAGAGGTCTATCCTCTCTCTGTTAACTCTACCAGGGTTAAGAGGTCTATCCCCTGTCTGTTAACTCTACCAGGGTTAAGAGGTCTATCCCCTGTCTGTTAAATCTACCAGGGTTAAGAGGTCTATCCCCTGTCTGTTAACTCTACCAGGCTTAAGAGGTCTATCCTCTCTCTGTTAACTCTACTTCCAGGGTTAAGAGGTATATCCCCTGTGTGTTAACTCCAGCAGGGTTAAGAGGTATATCCCCTGTGTGTTAACTCCAGCAGGGTTAAGAGGTCTATCCCCTGTGTGTTAACTCCAGCAGGGTTAAGAGGTCTATCCCCTGTGTGTTAACTCCAGCAGGGTTAAGAGGTCTATCCCCTGTGTGTTAACTCCAGCAGGGTTAAGAGGTATATCCCCTGTGTGTTAACTCTAGCAGGGTTAAAAGGTCTATCCCCTGTGTGTTAACTCTAGCAGGGTTAAGAGGTATATCCCCTGTGTGTTAACTCTAGCAGGGTTAAGAGGTATATCCCGTGTGTGTTAACTCTAGCAGGGCTAAGAGTTCTATCCCCTGTGTGTTAACTCCAGCAGGGTTAAGAGGTATATCCCCTGTGTGTTAACTCTAGCAGGGTTAAGAGGTATATCCCCTGTGTGTTAACTCCAGCAGGGTTAAGAGGTATATTCCCTGTGTGTTAACTCCAGCAGGGTTAAGAGGTATATCCCCTGTGTGTTAACTCTAGCAGGGTTAAGAGGTCTATCCCCTGTGTGTTAACTCTAGCAGGGTTAAGAGGTATATCCCCTGTGTGTTAACTCTAGCAGGGTTAAGAGGTATATCCCCTGTGTGTTAACTCTAGCAGGGCTAAGAGTTATATTCCCTGTGTGTTAACTCTAGCAGGGCTAAGAGTTATATTCCCTGTGTGTTAACTCCAGCAGGGTTAAGAGTTATATTCCCTGTGTGTTAACTCTAGCAGGGTTAAGAGGTATATCCCCTGTGTGTTAACTCTAGCAGGGTTAAGAGGTATATTCCCTGTGTGTTAACTCTAGCAGGGTTAAGAGGTATATCCCCTGTGTGTTAACTCTAGCAGGGTTAAGAGGTATATTCCCTGTGTGTTAACTCTAGCAGGGTTAAGAGGTATATCCCCTGTGTGTTAACTCTAGCAGGGTTAAGAGGTATATTCCCTGTGTGTTAACTCTAGCAGGGTTAAGAGGTATATCCCCTGTGTGTTAACTCTAGCAGGGTTAAGAGGTATATCCCCTGTGTGTTAACTCTAGCAGGGCTAAGAGTTATATTCCCTGTGTGTTAACTCTAGCAGGGCTAAGAGTTATATTCCCTGTGTGTTAACTCTAGCAGGGCTAAGAGTTATATTCCCTGTGTGTTAACTCTAGCAGGGCTAAGAGTTATATTCCCTGTGTGTTAACTCCAGCAGGGCTAAGAGTTATATTCCCTGTGTGTTAACTCTAGCAGGGCTAAGAGTTATATTCCCTGTGTGTTAACTCCAGCAGGGCTAAGAGTTATATTCCCTGTGTGTTAACTCTAGCAGGGCTAAGAGTTATATTCCCTGTGTGTTAACTCTAGCAGGGCTAAGAGTTCTATTCCCTGTGTGTTAACTCTAGCAGGGCTAAGAGTTATATTCCCTGTGTGTTAACTCCAGCAGGGCTAAGAGTTATATTCCCTGTGTGTTAACTCTAGCAGGGCTAAGAGTTATATTCCCTGTGTGTTAACTCCAGCAGGGCTAAGAGTTATATTCCCTGTGTGTTAACTCCAGCAGGGCTAAGAGTTCTATTCCCTGTGTGTTAACTCTAGCAGGGCTAAGAGTTATATTCCCTGTGTGTTAACTCTAGCAGGGCTAAGAGTTATATTCCCTGTGTGTTAACTCTAGCAGGGCTAAGAGTTCTATTCCCTGTGTGTTAACTCTAGCAGGGCTAAGAGTTATATTCCCTGTGTGTTAACTCCAGCAGGGTTAAGAGTTCTATTCCCTGTGTGTTAACTCCAGCAGGGTTAAGAGTTCTATTCCCTGTGTGTTAACTCCAGCAGGGCTAAGAGTTCTATTCCCTGTGTGTTAACTCTAGCAGGGCTAAAGCCCATGGCACACCAAACGAACATTCCCAAACAAACACAAACAAACACGAACAAAGACAAATGTTCGTTTGGTGTGCCATAGCTGTCTGTCCTTGTCTGTTCGTGTTTGGCGATGTTCGGCGATGTTCTGTCATGTTTGCCAGGATTCGACTTGTTCAATCCGGCGTTGTTCGCTGTTCGCTGTTGTCTGGTAACTTCCCATGTTTTCAGTCGCGTATCCATGGAAACGGAGCTCGCGCATGCGCGCCTAATGCATGCGGTTGTCTGGTCAGTTTGGTCAGAGGCAGAGAGCCTCCTAACGTTACACGCGACGCAGCAAACATACGTTTCTCTGCCAACCATGTGCCATCACACTGGGCATCAACAACACTAGCGGGAGACTTCTCCCATGCACTCCCGCAAATAAGTAATGTTTTGCGCAGCAAGGTTACATGAGGGAGAGAGAGAACATCCATGACGGCTAACAACGAGCTATGCTAATAACTAGCTAGCCGTTCAGAAACACATGTAAACAGCCGTGTGATCACTGAGAACGTCAGTAAAATAAGGAGAGAGCTGCAGGTGCTTATGCAGAACTAGTGCACGATTAAGTGCACAGTGGGTAATGACCCGCTGTGATGAAGAATATAGCGAGATTAACCAGGTTGATAGCAGAGAAAACACTGTTGCAGCTGCCATCAGCAGGACCTCCAAGCTTCAACTAGCGTTGCCTGCGGTTGCCTGTCACATGACGCCTTCATGGTCCCTCGATAAAGTCTGCAGAAATATGCACGTTCCCTCACCTCTCTCTCAAGAAGCGTCACGTGAGTGTGGCGTTTAAGGCCATCTGTCGCTACAAAAGAAATAAACTGGGTGTATCATTGTATTACTCGACAGATGTATAACTAACTTTGTCAGTCTGAGCCATCTTCTATGTGCTGTAACACAGTGCAGTTTCTATTTTTCTGGTGTTTCTTTTTTACATGTTTGGGACTGTTGTGCTGAATATGTTTGGTCGGTGTGCCATGCTTTCAAACAATCTCCAACATCTGCCAACATTCACAGACAATTGTCTGTTGGTGTTTGTTGGTGTTTGTTTGAGAATGTTTGATTGGTGTGCCATGGCCTTAAGAGTTATATTCCCTGTGTGTTAACTCTAGCAGGGCTAAGAGTTATATTCCCTGTGTGTTAACTCTAGCAGGGCTAAGAGTTATATTCCCTGTGTGTTAACTCTAGCAGGGCTAAGAGTTATATTCCCTGTGTGTTAACTCTAGCAGGGTTAAGAGGTATATTCCCTGTGTGTTAACTCCAGCAGGGTTAAGAGGTATATTCCCTGTGTGTTAACTCCAGCAGGGTTAAGAGGTCTATCCCCTGTGTGTTAACTCCAGCAGGGTTAAGAGTTCTATTCCCTGTCTACTGTGGCTCAGTGGGTAAAGCATGGCGCTAATACTGATAGGACTTCAATTCCCTCTGGAGGCAGCCATGCTGAAAATGTATGCACTAGCTCATACTGTAAGAAAATCATATCCTTGTCTCACCTGGCTGCTCTTGGCTCTTGCACAGTGGAATCGGTCTGAAACAACACAATTCAAAAGACCTGCTGCCAGGATATGCAAAATATTTCTATTTTTGATACATATTTTTATATTGTGTGAATGCTGTGCATGTACATTATATGAAGGAGAGAGAGAGGGAGAGAGAGAGGGAGAGACAGAGAATGTGAACGAGAGAGAAAAGCTATGAGACTCCCCCACACTTGGGTAAACATAGGCCCATGCTTTTTTCATGGGCACACCATAGCCACACACCCCTAGGCGTCAAAGCCACCCAGCCCCCAAGCCCCCCCCCCCCCCCCCCACACACACACACAGACCCCGCGTCAGTCCACTCTCCAATTCTTGTTTTGATTCAGGCATATGTACCCAAGCCAACAGCGCTGATTGGGTTCTTATCTTTGGGGAATGGAGGCAGTGATTGAGAAAGGCAGCCGGGGGACATGGGGGGCTGTGTGGTGTCCCGGCCCCAGCATGGAGCAGCATAGGGACCAGAGGCACTCTGACCTCCACCCAGGGCCCCGGCATGGAGCAGCAGAGGGGCCAGAGGCACTCTAACCTCCACCCAGAGGAAGCCTACTCCATGCTCCACACACACACACACACACGCACGCACGCGCATGCGCACACACACACACACACACACACACACACACACACACACACACACACACACACACACACACACACACACACACACACACACACACACACACACACACACACACACACACACACACAGTGGACACAGAGCAGTGTGGAGCTAGAACCAGCTGGGAAACTCTGGGAGAGCAGAATGCAAAAAGATTGTGTAGTACTGAGGCACATCAAATGTTTTTCTCTGGTATATTTATTATACTGTTTTGCACACCAATACCAATACAGAAACACACACATTCTTACATGTTATCCATGCAATGCATATTACAGACAGACAAGACTGTCATAAGCACCTGTCACGGCATCCTGGGAAAAATGGGTCTCCAATCTTCAGTATCGATATCCTCATTGATCACTTACAGTAATCAATTTAGCTGGAATATCACCTCAAACAATCTCATTAGGCTGGATTTCAGTGTGATGGTCTAAATGCTGTGCCAGGGGCTTCTACACTAACCTGACATTGCTAGATAGGGCCGGTATTGTTTTCACAAACCGCACATCCGTGTGAACACAATACCGCCCCTGTCTGGCAGAGTCAGGATACTTCTACTTCTACACCATGACAACAATAACATTCTGATGGAAACACAATGGTCAAAATGATTCAAACGTTCTCCCTACTTATTTCTATTGGGTCATGGGGGGCTGAAGCCTGTCCCAGCATGCATTAGGTCAGAAGGTTTTCCTGTTTTCTCCCCAATTGTACTTGACCAATTCCGCCTGCTGTCCCGGCCGTTGCTCCACCCCCTCTCCCGCGATCTGGGGAGAGTTGTAGACTAGCTAGCACATGCTAGTTTCACTGACAGGACGTAAGCGCATGGGAGGTTCACGCTATCCCCCCCAATTCCCCTCCACCCCAACAAGCACCCCAACCGACCAGAGGAGGCAGTAGTGCAGCAACCAGGACACATACCCATAATCCGGCTTCCCACCCAAAGTCAGGGCCAATTGTGCCTGTATGGAGCCGGAGGAGACACAGGGAGAGAACATACAATACAAACTAGAGGAAAACCAACATGAAGTTACACAGGGAGAGAACATACAATACAAACTAGAGGAAAAGCAACATGAAGTTACACAGGGAGAGAACATACAATATAAACTAGAGGAAAACCAACATGAAGTTACACAGGGAGAGAACATACAATACAAACTAGAGGAGAAACAACATGAAGTTACACAGGGAGAGAACATACAATACAAACTAGAGGAGAAACAACATGAAGTTACACAGGGAGAGAACATACAATACAAACTAGAGGAGAAACAACATGAAGTTACACAGGGAGAGAACATACAATATAAACTAGAGGAGAAACAACATGAAGTTACACAGGGAGAGAACATACAATACAAACTAGAGGAGAAACAACATGAAGTTACACAGGGAGAGAACATACAATATAAACTAGAGGAGAAACAACATGAAGTTACACAGGGAGAGAACATACAATATAAACTAGAGGAAAAACAACATGAAGTTACACAGGGAGAGAACATACAATACAAACTAGAGGAGAAACAACATGAAGTTACACAGGGAGAGAACATACAATACAAACTAGAGGAGAAACAACATGAAGTTACACAGGGAGAGAACATACAATACAAACTAGAGGAGAAACAACATGAAGTTACACAGGGAGAGAACATACAATACAAACTAGAGGAAAAACAACATGAAGTTACACAGGGAGAGAACATACAATATAAACTA
This sequence comes from Poromitra crassiceps, assembly GCF_964638095.1. Lineage (NCBI taxonomy): Eukaryota > Metazoa > Chordata > Actinopteri > Beryciformes > Melamphaidae > Poromitra > Poromitra crassiceps. The sequence goes on from NC_139625.1 coordinate 72,891,873, forward strand.
GAGGAGAAACAACATGAAGTTACACAGGGAGAGAACATACAATACAAACTAGAGGAGAAACAACATGAAGTTACACAGGGAGAGAACATACAATACAAACTAGAGGAAAAACAACATGAAGTTACACAGGGAGAGAACATACCCCATATAGAAAGCACTGGGGCTCTGGAAATATCTCTATGAGTATTGGCCTTCATAAAGCTACAGTATATTGGTCAAACACTGCAGCTATCACTTAATTAAGATGGAACGTTACAGGGACACTACAGACTGACTGCAGCTATCACTTAATTCAGATGGAACGTTACAGGGACACTACAGACTGACTGTACGCTGCAGCTATCACTTAATTAAGTTGGAACGTTACAGGGACACTACAGACTGACTGTACGCTGCAGCTATCACTTAATTAAGTTGGAACGTTACAGGGACACTACAGACTGACTGTACGCTGCAGCTATCACTTAATTAAGTTGGAACGTTACAGGGACACTACAGACTGACTGTACGCTGCAGCTATCACTTAATTAAGTTGGAACGTTACAGGGACACTACAGACCGACTGTACGCTGCAGCTATCACTTAATTCAGATGGAACATTACAGGGACACTACAGACTGACTGTACGCTGCAGCTATCACTTAATTCAGATGGAACGTTACAGGGACACTACAGACTGACTGTACGCTGCAGCTAGGGGGCACGGTGGCTCAGTGGTAGAGCTGTCGCCTCACAGTCAGAAGGTCCTGGGTTCGATTCTCGCCTGGGACACTGTGGGCGCTGTGGTTGTGTTCCCCCCCATATCTTCAGTGCCTACTGCCCAGGTGGGTTATGTCGTCGTAAGGGCCTTTCTCTCTGTGTGGAGTTTGCATGTTCTCCCCGTGCTCCCCCAGGGGGTTCCTCCATATATAACCCCCCCACTAAAAAACATGCAGAAGATCAGATCGTCATCGTCATCCGACCAGTGACGACAACATCCGAAGTTGGTCCCCGGGCGCTGTACGAGAAAGCGACCACTGCTCCTGGCCTGCCCCTCGGAGGAAAGGACATGCCTGGATGGGTTAAATGCAGAGGACACTTTTCACCGGCCACCGTCAGCATGAGTGTGTTGTGGCCGCATGCATGTATTGTGGTGTTCGTGTGACAATAAAAGACGGGCTTGTCCGTTACGAGAGAGCTATCACTTAATTAAGTTGGAACGTTACAGGGACACTACAGACTGACTGTACGCTGTAGCTATCACTTAATTCAGATGGAACGTTACAGGGACACTACAGACTGACTGTACGCTGCAGCTATCACTTAATTCAGTTGGAACGTTACAGGGACACTACAGACTGACTGTACGCTGCAGCTATCACTTAATTAAGTTGGAACGTTACAGGGACACTACAGACTGACTGTACGCTGCAGCTATCACTTAATTCAGATGGAACGTTACAGGGACACTACAGACTGACTGTACGCTGCAGCTATCACTTAATTAAGTTGGAACGTTACAGGGACACTACAGACTGACTGTACGCTGCAGCTATCACTTAATTCAGATGGAACGTTACAGGGACACTACAGACTGACTGTACGCTGCAGCTATCACTTAATTCAGATGGAACGTTACAGGGACACTACAGACTGACTGTACGCTGCAGCTATCACTTAATTCAGATGGAATGTTACAGGGACACTACAGACTGACTGCAGCTATCACTTAATTCAGTTGGAACGTTACAGGGACACTACAGACAGACTGCAGCTATCACTTAATTCAGTTGGAACGTTACAGGGACACTACAGACAGACTGCAGCTATCACTTAATTCAGTTGGAACGTTACAGGGACACTACAGACTGACTGCAGCTATCACTTAATTCAGTTGAAACGTTACAGGGACACTACAGACAGACTGCAGCTATCACTTAATTCAGTTGAAACGTTACAGGGACACTACAGACAGACTGCAGCTATCACTTAATTAAGTTGGAACGTTACAGGGACACTACAGACTGACTGCAGCTATCACTTAATTAAGTTGGAACGTTACAGGGACACTACAGACTGACTGCAGCTATCACTTAATTAAGTTGGAACGTTACAGGGACACTACAGACTGACTGCAGCTATCACTTAATTAAGTTGGAACGTTACAGGGACACTACAGACTGACTGTACGCTGCAGCTATCACTTAATTAAGTTGGAACGTTACAGGGACACTACAGACTGACTGTACGCTGCAGCTATCACTTAATTAAGTTGGAACGTTACAGGGACACTACAGACTGCAGCTATCACTTAATTCAGTTGGAACGTTACAGGGACACTACAGACATACTGCAGCTATCACTTAATTCAGTTGGAACGTTACAGGGACACTACAGACAGACTGCAGCTATCACTTAATTCAGTTGAAACGTTACAGGGACACTACAGACTGCAGCTATCACTTAATTCAGTTGGAACGTTACAGGGACACTACAGACAGACTGCAGCTATCACTTAATTCAGTTGAAACGTTACAGGGACACTACAGACTGCAGCTATCACTTAATTCAGTTGGAACGTTACAGGGACACTACAGACAGACTGCAGCTATCACTTAATTCAGTTGGAACGTTACAGGGACACTACAGACATACTG